>NC_139410.1:20013626-20016126 GCF_905368555.1 Meleagris gallopavo | reverse complement strand
GTGTTCTGGAAAGATGTCAATATTTTCAGAGCACACAGGAGCTAGAACAAAACAAAATCCAGTATTTAATGCTCATATGAACAAATCCATGTATTGATCATCTCTCCTGTGTATTTCCAAAATGTTAACAAGCAGAGAAAAGTATCATGAAAAGCATCATGCTGAGTATTCTGAAAGTATCATGCTGTGCAGTCTAAATACAGAGTAAGTTCCATTTCCAATTCTGCCCTGGTCTGCAAAGAATAAAAAGTGAAGTATCTTTTTTTATTATCTATTACATCGATTGAGTCCTGTATGTTAATGCAAGCAATGCAACTATAGGAACTGCATGTGTATGTATAGAGTTTTCTTTATTCTAAATTTAAACCATATCTTTTTATTCTTTGGAAACTACCCCTGGCCTCCTCCTCTTTCCAAGTTCTTCCAGATTACTGCCTTAGAAGGAAAGCAGCACAGTGAATTACAGCCTACCCAAGTCCCAAAGCAGATTCACTTACTTCTACGAGTGATGAGGGAAGCACATAAGATTTCTCACAATTTCAGTGGGATTCCAGCAGCTATTCCTCTCCAAGTGGATAATATGGGCACGGACCCAATGGCCTGGCACTACAATTACCAAAGCACAAGAAAAAGTGCTCAAATTAATGTTGCTACATCGGCTTGAGTGTTTGGGGGCGAAGAATGAAAATATTGCAGTTTTATCTTCGTGTCCTCTGTTGCAATAAACACATCATTAGCAATTCAATACATAGACACAACAACAAAAATTTAGTTAGCAGGCTTGGCAAGACAAATCGTAATTGCAAAACACTTTTATGCAATTATTATAATTTAAAAATATATTAAAATGTCACTAGAGTGCATTCATCCCATTATATGGGCATAGTGAGACAATCAAACTGAAAAACCACTAAAAGCTTGAAGGACTTAATTTTGTCTGCACCCATGTTTGCAACATTGACCACACTGTGAGGTTGTTCAGGCACGTAGAGAGGAGGTTCTTATAGCTAATGCAGAGCACTCACAACTGCAATTGTAAAGATGCCAGAAAAGCACGCTTTAGCAGTAACGTTCGTTTGGTGCATGTCACACACTCTGTGCTCTGTACTGGCCGGGCATGTCACTGCTATGCAGTGTACCCAGGCTGCAGCACTGCGTTCCTGCCATCCCTCAGGCAGCTCCTTTCTGAGTGCTGCCACCCTCTGCATCGTGCTTCACTTCCTGATGAAGAGACTCACTTCTTCCAGTGGAGTTCTGTCAGGGCATTTGATTTCAGGTTTCTGCTATTCTGTTCCAAGAGAAGAGGAGCAGAACAGGAGGAGGAGCCTCGCCACAGCTGGTGCCGACATGTGGCACAGGGCAGACTTTGGGAAAGATTTTATGGACGACACATTCTACACTTAACACAACTGATTTCCACTCATCCCAACAAAACTGCTTTCCAAATAGAGGGGAAAGCTATTTCATTCTAAGAAGGAGTGCTGTTATCATTACAGTCTGAAGCAACACACTAATTCCTGCAATTAGTAATTAGGCCTCAATGGCCTCGTGACAAACATACATGCAAAAAGGACAATGGACTACATGGGCCAACACAAAGCACCAGGCAGTCCTGTGGTGGGACACCTGCAGCCTCAGCCAGGTGCCCAGAACATGGCAATAATTGTTGGAAGTGGAACACAAAGCTCGTGTCACTGTCAAGGTCTGATGTTGCTACCACAACTGTGTGCATAGGACACTTTATACCACTGCTCATTAATCTGCCAAGTGTCTTTACGCCACAGCAGAAGGAACAAAACCTACACAGAAGAGGGGCATGCCTTTTCCCAAGCCAGGTGCACTGGCCTAGGTAACACATCACAGCTCCAAGCTCCAAGTTTCCTTTTCCCTTAGGAGCTCAAATTTTCACCAGAATACATCAATTACCCTTGAACTACTTGATGTCCACACCTTAGCAACCACTTGCACATTTACAGTCTCTCAGCCAAGCTAACCAGTATATGGAAAAAACAGTTTCTCAATTCAAACACCAGGAAGACATTCCCCCTCCTTCTTTCTTCCCCAGCCCAAGCCTCTCTCCATCAGCACCACTCAATTAAATGTTAAAGATACTGTACAATATTTTCATCCAGTGTTTGAAACTACACACAATAATTAAACCCCATGTGTGTTACGTTAGAAATGATAATGCACGATTCAGTGCAGTCATCTTGACGAGACTTTGAATTTTATTTCATTTTGGTCCTGTGGATACTTTAGACATTTGAAAACGCTTGAGCAGCGCTTTTCAAGGTACAATGTAAACCAGCTTTGCCAGAGAGAACGTCACTTGAAACGGTGGGTATTTTGATGGATCAGAGAATCTGCTTAAACAAACAGCACATGAGTTCAGATTTTTCTTTCCTGTCATTGTAACAACAACAACAAAACGTTATTTTTATCAAATTAAAAAAAAAAAAATAGCAGCAGAGATCTATCAGGAAATGGTTAAACCCCACTT
>NC_139410.1:19816126-20008626 GCF_905368555.1 Meleagris gallopavo | reverse complement strand
ATGACCTTGTACCATTTTACAGAGCATAGTCTCCAAATAGCTGGTAAAGACACCCAGATGGTGTTTGGCCTATGTATTTTAGTCAGATGGTTGATTATCCTCTTGCTAAGTTTGTAATCCTCAAGAAAACATTTTGCCCATCTATCTGCATTTGAGTAGAATACAAACTGACTAATAGATAAATAATCCATGTGAAAGTAAATAGCCTTAAAGTAAACTGCCTCCGCATTCCATTGATCAGCTCAGTCAGCAAACTTTTTTTATATTGTCACAAATGTTCTAAATATTTCGAAGAGAAACATGTCAGCAATACAGAGTATTTCCATTTCTGTCTCACATAAGGTCTTTATGAACTCCTCCTTGTATTGATATTGATCCTTCAGCTTGCAGAAATATTCCTCCAATTTATTTTATTTTTGTTGCCGTAGGAATTGTTACTGAAGTTACAAGGAAGAAAATGAGCTGATGTAGAATGGGATCCACACATAAAAAGACTATGTAGAGCATAGGCTGACACAGCAGATGCTCTTTAACCATTCAAGGTTCCTTAAAATCCAGCAAACCACTCAGGCATTTCTTTGGCAAGCAGCCCCTGGCTTTGCCTGGTAATAAAAGACAGCATTTTTCCACCATGGAAATGTCAAAAACTAGCTAACGTTTCATCCTGACGATACCATTAAAACATATTTTGTCTCTCCTCTCAAAAACAATCCTAACCTTCAGGATCCACCCAGGTGCAGGAGGACTTCAGGATCGCGCTTCAGTCCTTCTTGGACTCTCCCCAATGAGGAGGCTGCTGGGAGGGGTGAAGGTCTAGCAGCACGCCGACTCCTGCTCACGAGGGAGAAAAGGGGGATAAATGAAGGAGAAGAGGGGAAAACAGTGAGGAGTGGGTGTGGTGGGAGGTTCAGCCAGCTCAGCCCCCTGAGGGGAGGAAATTCTGTCAAAGAAGTTAAGGCGGCCAGAAAGTTCTCAAGAAGGCCTGAGGTGTCTGCTGTTAACACTACCCAACCAAATCCAACAGACACCTTTCTGAGTGGTGTCAAGGAGAGCTGCTGGTAAAGAAAGATTTGGGTAACAATCTGGCTCTGTCCTCCACTGTCATCCGGGTGAAGTTTTCACCTGCTGCTGCCCCAAAGCTGAAACAAGCCCTGGAGAGCAGGAGCGTGTGTGCGTGTGTGGAACCTGCATTTTCACACCATCTCAGTTTCTGCCTGCTTGTCACTTTGGTTAACATTTGAAAAATCCATTTCCCAGAGTGACTTTTTATAGAGAACAATTTAAAGCTGGAAGCCACAGGGACGATCTACAATTTAATTTGCTTTTTGTTTTCGCTACTGGATAAGATGATGTTAAAAAAAAGAAGAAAAAAAAATTACAATAAAGGTAGTTTTCATTTTACCAGCTGCAAAATCTGTTAGGAGTTATGGTTTTACCAGGAATGGATAAAGCAAAAGTTGGTTTATCAAAATTTGCCTGAGCTTTTCAAATAAGCCCAGCTCAATGGCAGATATGAAAGGCAATGTCTAGGACAGAATTTGGGTCAGCGATCTGCAATAGCGTACTTGCCAGCGTGAACCTACAGCAAGTGGAGACACCAGGGTCACCCAAATATGAGGATGGTGGAATGACCAGGATGGAGAAGCAGCCTGTGGAGGTTTAGGGAAGCAGAAAGACTGGGTCATAACAAGGACCATAGATTGTAATTGCTGTTGAAAGGAAAAAGAAAAAAGAAAAAAAAAAAAAAAAGAAAGCAGGTGATGTATTTAAGTCTTACTTTCTACATCCTTAATGAAAGGCACTGTTTTTAAAATGGTATTTTTATGCTTAAAACATAAAGTTTTAGATAGACAAAATGTTTGCCAGGAATCCATCTTATATTAGATTTTGGTTTATTTGCTCTGTTTTTAGCACGTTCTATCTAAATATATATATATTTTTTTTAAAAGAAAGATAAAGGAAAGAAGTAATCAATAGCCATAAATTTCCAGCAATATCACAAAATCCCTCTTTAGCTTTCTGAATGCTAACTGTCTCCACTGATTTAACAAAACAGACAAGATCTATACAATTTTTGAGAAGACAAGCGTGATCTCGTAACAGATTGGTATCTCTCTACTTGGGGCTTTTCAGTGCATTTATTCAATGGTTTTGAATGTACATTACTTAACAGAAACATTAAATGCCAGTGCTTTGCAACAGTTTTGTTACTGTCTCTTTAAAGTAAACAAACAAAAAAATACATTCAAAAAGCAAGGCTGTTTTGCTCACGTGGTGGCAGAGGCTTTGGGCAGCTGCAACATATACTGTTCCTGCTCAGAGACATTACCCAACATCAGTCAGCTGTCATGAAAAGAGTTGCACAGAAAGCATTAAAGGATAAAAAGAAAGATGGGGGGGTGGGGGGAATTGAACAAAATGTCACACATGCCAGCTCATCTTTCCAGAAGGAAGACACCAGAGTATGTATATTTGGGGGAGGAAAAAGGGGGGTAAAGAGCACTAGCATGGAGAAAACTTGACTTCAGGGGAAAACCAGCAGCTCTCTGAAACTCGTTTAGCAGGTTCACATTCCTAATGTAATCTGACTTCTGCGTTGGTTTTGGTTTTTTGCCCTATTTCTTACTTTGCTTTCCAAGATAAATGTAACAAAACTGAGGTAGAAATAATGGTGGGCACACTCCAGCCTGGAAGATTTCTAATGGATGCTAAATGAAGATTGCATCACGGACAATGGAGCCGCACACACATAACAAAAACTCAACTTTACAGTTTGGGAAGGGAAATAAATGTACTTCGAGGGTTCAGTTTTGCTCTGTTATTTGTACTGTTTATTTGGTCACAGACTACTGTGTTGCTATAAACATCTCTGCAACCCATAGCTCTGCCAGTGACCTACACTGATTCCACTCCCTACAGCTCCACCAAAATAACCTCAAAACCACAACCAGAGCCCCATAGTAAGCGCCAGCAGTCACAGCTTAAGGTAACTTGCCTCTTGGAGTCCTACCAAATCTTACATTTGACCGTTTCAGCTGCTAACATAAACCGATTATGTGGCTTTTTTTTTTCATCTAAGCACCTTCTAAAGACTGTATCACATAATTATCAAGGAGCAATATGCTGAAAACTCTTACAGTTTACCAACAAGAAAAATTGTTCTGCTCTGATTTGATTTGACAAATTGGCAAAAGAACAGTTTCCTAACACTGCAATCCTTCTGTTTCTAATTTTAAAAACTGTAAAGCTTCAGTCATATCACACTTTAGTTTTTTTCCTGGATACATTCAAAGTAATTTTCCTTGCCATTTTCCAATTGTTGAGGTAAACATACATATTTAATATAAAGTAACATTGAAGCCTAGCCTATAACTCTCAGCAGTACATAGTGCTTTCAACACATTCCTTTGAGGTACTGTACAAATCACAATCACTTTCCTGAGTTTTTGCAGACAGAACATTAAAAGAAATGAACTGCAGAAATTAAGGTCCAGATTACCATTACCCTGTTTTACCTGTTCTTAGTTTAACACCACAGAACAGACAGGATTGAGGAATACTGTTGCTCTTAGAATAGCAAAAATCTGGTTCTCTGTCGCAACACAACCGTTCATCTCTTTAGTCCAATAATGTTTGAAGTTAAAGCTCTTTATATTAGCACATGCCACCAATGTAATTGTGAGGCAAACAAAAAATAAAGCACCACTTCAGGCACTTGACAGCAACTAAATCTCAAGAACAGCAGAATGGAATCAACACACAGGGTTCATGTCCTTCTGAAATCAACCCACTTGCACCTTGCTCCTTGGTGAGTATTGTCTGGCTTGAACAGAACTGAGCATCAACATGCGCTTTCTGTCATGTGTGGCTTTTTCAGATCAGCAGCTCTTGTTTGATGCACTTTTCCTTCAAGTCTACCCTGGCTCTTTAGAGGCAAGGTATATTGTAGTCTTCCCAGTACCCTTTGCAATTTTAACACTACTGAAAAGGGTTCTCTACCCTATGTAGCAGGTTCTGTGTGTGCCAACATTCATTACTTTTTTTTTTTTTTTTTTTAAAGTAGTATCACTGACTGCAACCAAACATTTTGTTCCATTCAACAT
Organism: Meleagris gallopavo; assembly: GCF_905368555.1. Taxonomy (NCBI): domain Eukaryota; kingdom Metazoa; phylum Chordata; class Aves; order Galliformes; family Phasianidae; genus Meleagris; species Meleagris gallopavo. The sequence goes on along the minus strand of NC_139410.1, from coordinate 20,004,523 downwards.
ATGTATCAAGCTCTTTTTGAGATATGCTAGGCTGTATCTTGCAGAAAGCATTTTCAAAGTCTTGATATGTAACTGGCCTCAACTGGCTGGGCATAATGGCTGAAAGGTCTGTGGCTGGCATGGCATGGAGTGGGCCCACCACTGCTTCCTGACACAAGTGAGCCACATCTAGTCCAGAAAAGCCTTCTGTGCGCTGGACAAGCAGTGCAACCTCCTTGTCATTGAGACAGTAATTGTGCTGTGAGAGCAGTTGTACTATTATCTGGTGCCTCGCTGTGCTGTCAGGAAGTGGGATTAAAAGTCGTTTCATGAAGTACCTTCGAAGAGATTCATCAATTTCTTCCGGTTTACTTGTGGCGCAAATTACTACTATTTGGTCCTCAGCAGAAGTCAGTACAGTGTCCAGCTGCATAAGGAACTCGGTTCTCATCCGACTTACTGGACTGTGTTCTTCACTCACTTGCGAAGAAAGAAGCATATCAATGTCACTAACAAAAATCACCGAGGGTTGGCGACACCTTGCCACAAGGAAAGAGGCGTGGACAATTTTTTCTCCTTCACCTAACCACTTTGTGACAAGGCCAGAGCCAGTGATTTTGAAAAATGTGGCCCCCAGCTGACTAGCTATACATCTCCCCATTAATGTTTTGCCCGTTCCCCGAGGTCCAAATAAAAGGATGCTCCGAGGTAGAGCAGTCAGTCCATTGAATGCATCTGACCTCAATACTGGCCATAAAACCTCCTCCTTAATGACGGCCTTTACTAGATCTAGGCCAGCGATGTCATTCCAGTCTACAGGAGGTCCTTGGTTGATAATCTCATTGGTAACAAGGTCAATGAGGTGTGTGTCAGTATTCTTCAGTTGCTCGTCCACAGAGTGGTTGGATGAGGTAGCTGCACGAAGTCCTGGGCCTTGCATTGGGTGAGGGAGGAGCTGCCTGTGCTCATCACCGTGCTCATTCATTACTGGGGAGGTATACTTCCCAAACGAGTCACTTGATCTTGAACCCAGTGAGTTTTTAGCAGTACTATAAGATGGGGGTGTGAGAGCCCTGCTGGACTGGCTGCTGAATTTCCTTTGCTGTTCAGAGGACATTAGCTGCTTTGTTGGCTTAAATGCTAAGGATGATGTTTCAGCACTTCTGTCAAATCCATTCCCCCTGTTTGCATTTGAAATGCTGTTGTCGGGCATTCGATACATGGGACTCTGTGTAGATCTCTGTTGGCCATAGCTGTAATTTCCATAACTGGAGTCCATTTCTCCTTGCCCTGCCATGTAGAAAGCTTTCCTTTTGAGAGAGCTGGCTGAACTGTTGGTCAGGGCAGACGGTGCGATGGGCGTCAGGCCATGGCCCTGGTAGGTGTAGCTGGGGACAGTAGTGGGGGGCAGAGGGGTTGGAGCAGGGATTCCTGACGGCAGGTAGGCCGAGGGTGGCGGGGCACCCCCAGGGCTGTACCCAGGGCCAACAGCAGTTTGAGGAGGGTAAGTGGCAGATGGGTAGCTGTAACTGGAGAGGTTCGAGGTGCCATTGTAGCCAGGGACCAGGGCTGGTGGTGGCGGCGGCGGTGGTGGGGGCTGTAAAAGCCCTGAGCTATGCAGGGGGGACGGATGAGGGGATGGAAGTGCAGGTGCTGGTTGGCCACTGTAACTGGTATGCAAGTAGGAGCCATTGTATCCTGCGGCGTATTCCTGAGATGGGAGCCCTGAATGAAGACTGGGAACAGTGTGACTTCCGCAGGTGCTGCTGGAGTAGCTAGGTTCAGCCAGGTTACTGGCCACTCCAGGCGAACTCCCGATGCTGGCTGACACATCTGCGGGAGGGAGGGCTGCACTCACACCAGCTTTGCTGGCAGTGATGACATCTGGTACGCAATTCATGGGATACACGCTCTCTGAATTCAGCGAAGGTTGCCAGGGCTCGCTTTCATTTTTCCGTCCATTCACCAGCCCCGAGGGAGCTTCAGTGTAATTGCTGAGAATAGGTCGTTCAGCTGGGCCCTCCAAAATACCAGAGTATTTTTCTGCATACTTTTTCAAGAGATTGGAGGCAGTCAGAGCCGAGATGTCATCATTAGCCCAGGCGTACTGGTAGGTGCGCTGCAGGTGCCCCCGGTACGCTTCCACCTTGTGGGCAGGGGACCGGGTGGTGGAGGTGATATCAAAGTGCTGTTCTGGCCACTGGGCATGCTCCGGCGTCCACTGCATCTTCAAGCCTAGAGCAGCAAGAGAAAACAAAGTTAGCAGCAAGCTCAGGCTTTTTCCAAAGCATTTTAAATGAGTTCTTGAATGGACTGCCTGTAAACTTCTCCAGCACTCTGAAATGCTGTACTTTAACATCACAAATCCTTTAAGAAACAAAATGCAGTGCCCTGATGAAGCAGCATAAACAGTCAGATTATTGGTGGGTTTTTTGTCTTTTTTTTTTTTTTTAATAGGCACACATATTTTTTTGTTAATTATGTAGGGGGTATTTGTTGGTTTAAATATATATATACACATATACGTGATGCCACATTTCTTAAATTAATTAACTAAGATTTGGTATTTTAAATACTCTGAGTGCAGATTTATTTTTAACACACAAGGCATCCAACTGCTCTGCCCTCTCTCATCACTGTTTCAGTTTTATATTTTAACCAATATAAAAATACGAGACACAGCTGACAGAACACATCTAGGATACCTCTCTTATTTGGTACTGAACACCTAGTTAGCACAGTATAATGCACCCTGCGCAGAACAATATGACACAGACATAGCAGGTCATTCCATAATCCAACTCTCATCTAAAGTGGTCCACGACAGTTTCAAATCTGCTTCGTGGAGTGCAGCAAAGCAATCTCCCAGGCAGCGCTCCGTCGCTTTCATCACACAAAGCCTACAACTCGGTATGAATTACAACTGGCTCCTTTCTGCCTCTCAGTTCTGTTGTTGAGGCTCTGGAAAAAAAAACAAGCATGACTTGTCTATCGGTCTCCTTGCTTGCTCTCTCTTTTTTCCACTCCCCCCCTCGCAGCCTCCAGGGTACAAAGGAAGGGTTGAATTTAAAAAAAAAGATGAAGAAAAAGAAACAAAGGTAAGTCACTAAAAGTTCTATGGCTTACAGAACTGGCTATCAAAAAAACTGCTACCAATATTAAAAAATATGTATATAAAATACAGGATGCAACTACCATTTTAAAGCAATTAATCTTGCAAATAACGTGATGTGCATTATTCACTCTCCCAGTAATCCACTGCACATAGTAAGAGCAATTTACAGGCGTTAAGATAACCCCCTCCAACTCTTGCCTGTGCATGGTAGGCACATTGCTGATTTTCCTACAGCTGTATCAAATAGACTTCCTTAATCTCTCTCGTATTACCAAAAGTGATTTTTGCAAACAGCCTTGTGCCCTCTGGCACAGATTCCCTGATAAGGAAGAGGCCTAGTCGAAATGAAGCATCTGTGGCACTAGCTCCCCTCTGAATTACTGCAGTCTATTTTGACAGCTCCTACCCCCTCCTGTTTCTCTCCCCAACCCCTTTAGCTCTTCATTGCCTGACTCTGGCATCTGACATGGCCAGCTTAGCCTCACTGAGCTAAACCTAACACAGCACACAGTTTGGTAACAGAATGGCATGTTTATTCCCTTCTGACTCCCTCTTCCTTGTTTGCAAAACCACTGCACCAGACACTGGAAGTTAATTAGCAGGATGATGCTGTGCTAATTGTGTTAATTTACAAGGTTTTAGTCAAAGAGAATCATTCCAGGGCTGGCACTGCTGTCATGCTTCCGACTTAATGATTAAGAAATACTGAAAACAAGGTGGGAAGAATTGCAGTAATTACACAAGAAATGAATAAAGCAACAGATTCATTTGCAATTATATTTTATTGCAGTTGCACTCATTTGCATTTGGATTCTTCATTTTTTATGTTTGGATTCACGTCTTTGCAGATCACCAGATCAGTTAAATTTAGCCCCAAAACTGCAAAGCACCTCTAATTGTGCCCTGCATTTTATTTGTACAAGTACTGCGAGCCTCAATCCACATGAGCATGCCATTGATTACTTGTGGATTTTTTTCCTGAGTGTTCTCTTTCTCTCTCATTTTTCAAACACTCTGACAACTTGAGAAAAACGTCTGTTAACAATTATACAGTTACCCTCTAACAGTTAATTCAGAGAAGCGTTTTTGACAAATGCAGTTTTCAGACTGAGTTTTTTGGCAGATTTATTTCTTTCATTTAGAATTAATATAATCTTTTCTGCTAATTGTTTCTGATGTTTCAACCATTGCCTTTCGAAGGGGGTAAATGTATCATGAACTTGGGTGAAATTATAGAAATCGTGCTCATAAGGAAAAAATGCTATTTTAATGAGATACCATCAAGGTCTTTCAGAAATCATACTTTGTTAAATTCAGCTGGAAATTTGAAGAACAAATCACCAAGAGTCAACTGCAAGTAATCAGTATCTAAAATTCTTCTACTGTCATGGGATTTACTTCAAGCCTTTTAAAATGGAAAGAATATTAATGTTTCGGTAATGCAGAACTGCCTAATAGACATACGGATGCATTAGTCCTATTACAAACAAACAAACAAACCCCAAACTCTATCCATGTTCTCTGATTTGAGGCTTCTAAGGTTACCAAACAAGCTTCTGTTACAGACCTGCGCAAGAACTTGAGCAGCTTGATGCTTCAATTAGATAGGAATGAATGGATACCATAAGAAAGACTCTTAGCAAAGAATGCACTAAAGCAGCAGTGAAACTTCAGAAAAGGAAGGCAGAGCAGGCACAGATGCTGCAGACAATTTGATTGAGCTGGTACTTGTACTGTAGTTAATGAATACACCTTTGGCACATTGTCTTAACGGCTTGTAAAAGGAAGACTATTTAAAGAGGTAATACAGTAGGTCAGAGTGTAACAACATACATCATATACTACCACTTAGCAAGCTTTTCAAAATACCTTCTACAAATACTTTACAATTCCACCAATTGATCTGTTCCTTTAGAATAGATTTAAATGAGCTTTAAATAAAATAATTCTCTCTCTTAGTGGCGACATCTGTTTAGATGGTTCAAAAATTTATTTCTTTGAATTGTATATGATTAATTTATTTGCTTTGTTATAAGGCTGCAAAAGACTGTCAGAAAATCTGAACTATTATAAGAGGCAGGAGGAAACCACATCATCAGCATTCTTCATTTGGAATAATTGGTAGATAGACCAGTAGATTCACATTGTCATGCTATCTTTGGATATGCTCACTGCACAATAATTTAAAGTTTATTTATTGATGCATATTAAATACCAATGCATTTAGCAAAGGCTGTAAAGGCAGGATTAGGCATTGATTAGATAAGCTTAAGAGAACAGGACTGTTCTCATCCCATGAAACATGAGCATTTATTCCAGCACATTGCAATCATTAGTGTTATTTGGAAGCATAGGTTAATAGTTAACCATAAGCATATTTTCTGCATTAGTATGCAGTGAAGAAATCCGTATTTACATTTTGTCCACTGGAATGGTCTTCATTCGGAGCACAAAGAGGCATTTCCTCAATTAAATATTAATTGAAAAAGAAGCAAACTTTGTTAGGTTTAACTCCCTTTGTTAATAACTCAATAATTGTTTGACAAGAGTCAGATGTCTGATATGGGGAAAAAAAGAAAAAAAAAAGTTGTAGGTTCCTTTAGTTACATAAACATGCTTTCTTTTCCCCCCAAATTTCTTAGTGTTTGTAGACACTTCCCCTGTGCATTTTCAATTGTATTTTATTAGTTGCTTTTGCTTGAGCTGACATACCTTCCTACAGTTCTTTTGTTAAGAATTCCAACGATGATATAAACACCTCATATCAGGTAAATAAGGGTATATTTAGAGGTTTATTTTATTATGGTTTTTTTTAGAATCACTTAAAATCTGGCATAACCCACAGCCCTGTACATAGCACATTTGCTTACTAATTCACTAAAATCCTGAAGCAATGAAGGCTAAATGTATTATTATTATTATTGTTGTTATTATTATTATTATTTTGCTAACTTAAGAATCGTCTTAGATATAAACATTGGGCTGTATAAACTGTGTTGGTATGAGCTGTAAAAGGCAAAAGGAAAGGATTCTGTTCTTTAAGTAAAGGTATGTACTTATCAGAGAATTGCTTTTAAGATAAATTTAATACATTACATAGGAGAGGCACTGTAGGCTTTTTTAGCAGTATCTATTTTTCCTTGTCCTGACAGCCCTGCTACGCATTTCTCCTCAATAATTCTTGCAGTTGGAACTATATGAATTACATCTAAAGTAATTACAGTCAACAATTTCATTATTCAATTACTCTGAACTGTGTGTTTGACTATTCGTTTTTTCCCCTTCTAATTTTGTACACTAGGCCCGAAAATGTAAAATCTAATAAATAATATTTCATCAGCTTCACACACGTAATTCTGTACGGCAGAAGACCGCTTTCAAATTCAGACTTATGGGTAAAAACAAAACCAAAAAGAAATAATGCCAGATAAGGAAAATCAAAACAACTTTGAAATCTGAGCTGAATGCAAAAAGAAACAAGTGGCAGCCTACACAGCCTGGATGGCCGGAGGGGCCCAATTCTGCTGGAGCCCAAGTGAGTTTGTGTATGCAAAGATCCCTCTACCCTTGCTGCCCTTGCTATTGGGTGGAACTGCTCAGCCCCTCACAGGATTAGATCTGTTACAGAAGAAAAATAATAACATGCCACTCCTTTCAGTTTGAATGGAAGGAAGCTGAAACGCTTTCTTGAAAGCACAGAAAAGTGTAAAAATACTGGCCAGGACCAAACTGAGTGAAAACACAACAAAGGATTTGCTGCATCCCAAAGACAAGCCCAAGTGGTAGGAAGCCTTCCAGCCAACTGCACTTTAGGAATCCTCTGCTATAGGCAAAGACACAGTACACTACTCTATCCATTCACATTTATAATAAAATGATCAAGCTAAAATTAAATATCATAAACAACTTCCTGAACAGGTTGCACTGCAGTTTCAGAAATGTTGAGGAATAAACCCGTACAACATGCAGCCACTGTGCACTGGGAGCTAGAAACAGGGCTGCTCACCAACCTTCCCAGCCAGCTACCAGAGCTCCTGTTTAGGTCAGGGGCCTCCAACATTATTTCAACATACCTGAGGCAAAAGAAAGCAAATCTCCTGTCATGGTTTCACTGCGTCTGCCTTGTCCCTCCCTGGAGTGTCTTAGGCCCTATCTAGCACAAATCTGCAGGTTCGTTAGTAAACCTGCTGAAGAAGGTTCTTCACTTCAGGCATGTGGTTAAACACGCTCTAAGCAACTGCTTAAAGCTCTATGGAAAAGAGAGCCCACAGCAGTGTGAACAAATGAATGAGGCATTTCTGAGAAGTGCCATAGCCACTGGTACAAGCACACTCAGCTCCAAGTGCTACTAGGCTTCTTCCTTCTAGATTTGTCAGTGGACCTGGAACTTCATTATTTTGAACTGCTTACATATTTAGCCAAAGCTGTCCCTCTCCACTGAACTGCTACTTTCAGCTCTGCCTCCAGTTATTCAAGACACTGAGTATTTATACTATGGAACATGATGATGTTAGCCTAGAGATTGTTTCTTGTGGACATGCAGAAATCAATGCTTCAAAAACAGCCACTGACTTACACAGGTGCTTCACTGTTAACATAACAGGACTTCCCAGTGAGGGCTGATAGTGTCATTAACTTGCAGATCAGGTCCTATGTCCACATTTTAATGTCCATCTTAAGCATGGGAAATAGTTGAATAAATAAGCCATGCCATAACCGCTGTGCAAGATGTAGGACATACAACTTCCTGAATTTACAGTATATCTGATAATATTTGGTAAGCCTGTATACTGTCATATGTCCCATAATAATAAAAATTAATTCAAGATAAAACATTTCTTTTACACTCCATTTTTTATTAATAAGCATAATTTCAGCTATTTGAAGATAGTGCAACTGATCTCTCTTAATTGGAAACAGAAGGGATTTTGAAGAGTGGATTGAGCTAATTATGTTTTGCAGAGGAAAAAAAAAAAGAAAGAAAATGATTCCCACATTTATTTTCTAATTACTCAGTGAAGACCTCTGCTCCAGTCCATGAGGATCTCCTTTGACGTCAAAGGATTTGGTGGGAGGATGAGCCTCCAGCTGAGCTGCCCAGTTATACGGAGCCAGCTTTGTAAGCTTTATGCAGCAAATGGCAACCACAAACCCAGGAAAACAGACCTGGTAAGTGCTCTCAGCATTTTTTGGTGAGGGTCTGGTCTTTGTCTTATTATACATAGCCTACGCATGCCATGCGCATCAGTGGGAGCAAGCTGTTGGCAGGGTGTTTACAATATGATTCCCATCTAGCAGGGACAGTGAAAACATTTCAATCTTTATAAAACAAAACACTTAAATCACGAGCAATATTGAGGATCACATATATGTTAACAGCACTTAAAAGATAAAAGCAGTAACAAAACCACAAGATATTTTAGGAGAACCTGGAACCAGTTAAGAACAAAACCCCAGACTTGGAATCTCAAACTAATACATCCCAATTATCTCATTTAAATACTGTCAAATGATTATTCCTTTTAAATCACACTTTCGCACCTCAGGACAGCAAATTACAATACATCTGCAGCAAATGAGTTCTCTCCTTCCAAGCCCCCTCCCTGCCATTTACATAAAGCAGTGCCTTTGATAATCACAATGCCATTTCTGGCTGAACATCCTTTAGCAGATTCATCAGCTTCAAAAGCCTTATGAAACAGAAATAAGGAGAACAAGCACGCAGAGGAAATCTAGGTCCAGAGATGGCACTCTCGTATTTAGCCAGCAGAAGCAGGCTGGATCTGTCAGCCCCCCAAGTAGCAGTGGCAGGGACAGGGTGCCCACAGGACCTCTCTGGATGCTGCCCACTGGAGTTAACAGTGGCTTTGTGGCAGCAGTTCACCAGCACAAAAGCATTCTCAGCTCTGCACTCCACACATACAAGATAACCACATGGATGCACTATCATCGTGTACCGTAAGTAAAGCCATTTACGCACATGTGTCAGAACCGTTCCACACACACAGTTGGTTTTATTTATGATAAACCGCAGTATATCTTAAAATATTTTACTAGATCAATTTGCCCTCACTGTACTCATCTGTTGGTAACACTTCTAAACTAGAAAACACACTAAGGAAAACAATAATTGCAATTAATTTTCTTTTCACATATTAAGACACTTCTTCCAAGGCTTCACATTTTTAAACTGTTTCCTTCAAGTATCTCTGAACCTTCTTCAGCAGGTTTGCTAACTATACTGCTTTTAGACAGACCAGCATATTTTGTTATCACCAAACAAGGAAGGCAATACTAACTTCTGAGACAATTAATATTCAGAAGAACAGTAAATGCAAACAAAAGTAAGAATAACTTCAAATAAACAAAATCCAATCATCCACTTTTTACAGTACGCAGAACACACTTGCAATATATTTTGTGTAGGTATAATATACCACATAATCTGCAATTTATGCCTATGGAAACATGTGCATCAGTGTAACTACTGCAGGATAACTAGTGTTTCTAAGAATTAAAATATTTACACTGTAAGATAGAGTTATAAATGAATGTAGCTATTTCACAGATATTAAAGCACATTTGCAAGAAAAAAATAGTTTAGACCTCAAGCATGATTCTGCTCCCACTTGAGCACTCAGTCCGAGTCTCCAGTAAAACTAGCTGAAGCTTTTAGCTAAATTATATTCTCTTTTTAACAAACAAACTAGTAGGAGCAGTCTTTTACTTGGTTCCCTTTCCAGAATTGGAGGCAGAGGTACATTTACCTTGAAAGAGACTAACATACATCCTTAAAAGCAGAGCAGATACAATGCACTCCCTGCTTTGCTGTTTTTCTCATGTAATCAGCTGCATCAGGTGAAACGCAGAAGAATGAACTCATGTTTTAGTAAGCAGTGAGAAGCAAAAGGAATGAGTTTCCAACATGGAACATTCACATTCTGAACTAAACTCTTCTGTCCAAAAAATTATCTGAAAATTGTAATTTTCAAATACTGGAATCTATCATTTTTCCTTTTCTGTTGTTAACCATGACTCAGTAATTTCCTTCCTTTAACATCTTTTTTTTTCCGTTTATACTTAGAACTACGCTCTTCTTCCTTGCTGCAAATAAAGCATTTTAAAACCCTTTTTTTCACATATCATAAATCCATTAAAACAATTTCCTTCTTACGCTCACTTCCTTTTGCCAAATGAAGATCATCAGAACATACCACAAATGTCCAGAGGGACAGCAGAGCTAATGAATATGTATGGCTTATGTCACAACAGAGCACTCCCCTTGTTCTGCGGTATCGACCTTCTCTTATGTGAGTAAATAACAGGTGAGCACTTGTGTACGAGGATAAATGGGGTTAAAACTGCCATAAAGGAACATACTTTATTTGAACAAAGTGGGTGTGCAATAAATGGAGATTTAGGTGATGCTGAATTATTTTTATGTCGCGGTGTTCCAAAATGTTAGAAAATAATCTTGCTCTAAAACACAAGAAAGAGTTATTTGAAATATATTCCTGTCCAATTAACAGCAGCAGCATTCTGTATAAATCTCCATTTAATTCCACTATGTTATATCTTTCAATTTATTTTTCAATCACTGTGATTTAAGAATATACCCATGTATGCAACATATTTTATAGCTTTATATATACCAAGGCAAGTTTATTTCCAGAGATTTATATAATCAGCCCTATTCTTTTTACAAATGTGAAAGCAAAGACCAATATCAGGAAGTTTCAAATAACTGTAGTCAGGTTTGACCCAATAAGCCCTACCAACAAGAGTGAGAAAGCAGACATGCACGGGCCACAAGCACAGTGCTCAGCCAGAAACTGTAGCCAGAAACACTGCTTTCCTCTTAAAGCGCTTAGTCCAGGACCCATCAGCACAGGAAAGGTACGCTTTACTGAGATTAGAGTACCTCTGCTAATGAGCTAAATGAGAACAAATACTGATTAAATGTATATATAGAAGTAATCTGATACTTGAGGGGGGAAAAAAAAAAATCCTTCTTAAGATGATTCCACACACAAAGCCTGCTCAAAATTTGTTTGTTATTTATGCATTTTGCTTTTTGGCAATCTGCACATTAATTTTTAATGAAATAGTAAAGAGATGTTGCGTCTCACACTTGGATAAAAATATTCTATAGCCAGAACTGGGTGACACAGTGCATTAATTCAGTGTCCTTCACTCCTGGGACCTGCGTATAATTTAGTCCAGCCTGAAGAAAATAACTTTGATCTGAAGGCTGTGGAAAAAAGCTACATATGAAATGAGTTTTGGTGGGTTTAGCGTTGTTTCTTATATACAAGACGACACATGAAGATAAACTGCTTTCGGCCCGGGATTAGAGCAGAGCGCTCCGGAGAGCCGCCAGCCCCGCTCCCTGCTGAGCCCACACAGCCACACGCGTTTCCTATAAGCACACAAGGCAGCCAGCACTGGTGTGCACAACCTTTCCAAAATGCCCTAATACCTCGCATGAAAGGGTTGCTTTACCAAGCCATCTAGTTATTTTGTCTTTCCATTCCAAAACAACAGCAAACCCAACGCACGCATTTCAGCATGACGCTATGAAATGTGGTGTGTTACCAGAGAGAGCCACAGTTTCCTCCCCAGGCCAGGGAACACCTTGGCCACACCACCAGTACCGAGCTCATCACGCTCCAGGGAAGAGCCCTGGCCCGGCACGCTCAGCTGACCCTGCCTTCCTTCCTGCTCCCCCGCCGCACAGCAACAAGATTAAAAGCAGGAGCATAACCAAGGACCTGACATGCTGGAAACACTAAGCCCAGCTAAATCTTTTTCCCAGTTAAACCTTTCAATTATTGTATTCTACAAATTCCAAAGATTCTTTCTTGCTCATTCAGTAAAATGTATCTGCACTAGCTACAGAGAAACGGAATATAGCTTTTTTTTTTTTTTTTTTTTTTTTTTTTTTTTTTTTTTTTTTGCATGCTCTTCATTTGGGACTAACAGTATTGTTTCCTGAGCATTTGAAAAGAACTCTCCAGATTGTTAAACTGACTTGACAGATTATCCAGGGAAGGGAAATAGGAGGAGCAGGGAATTTTCTATAGACAAATACTGAAATCTCTCTATGTGTATATATATGTATATATATGTATATATACATACATATATATATACATACATTTAGATATTTTACACACACAAGCGTGAGAAAGAATGCCTCAACTGAGAAATCTAACTCTATTTATGCTGATATTTTCACCTCATTACTGGAGAGAATGGGAGGGAAAATAAACCAGTGTCTCAGGTGATCTGTTGGTTTTCTTGTCCAAAAAAGAGCAAAGTTCATCCTGCAACAGGAAAAGTTGAGACAGGTCTTGAAGCACACCGTATGTCAGAGTGCACAGGCATTTCAAGGGGTAGAAGGGAATAATGCACTGCCTTTAAAAACAGAAAGAAATGTTAGAGCCTAGCTGATAAAAATGTCACATTCCTTAGCAGCTATCACACAGATTCAGCCCTGTCTGTAAACAGCCTTCAAGAGAACAAAAATCTAAGACCTGCAATGACGATATCAATAACTAGCCAAGCCCTGTTGATAGCTTAAGTAACAATAACTGTAGCATTGTCCTGTAATTTTGTCCATACTTTTATTGTATAGGCAGTCACCTAATGATGAAATAGTTTTAAAATTTGCTTCAGGGTACAGAAGTCAACCTCTGCTGATTAGCATCTCAAAGCTCGCTACAGGCACACATTTGTATAGCTGAATAACGCCACTTGTGTTTGTATGATGTTTAAAACAAAACAAAACAAAACAAAAGTACTATTTTACTTGTTGTTTGATGATGCACACCGATGAGAGTACTTTCAAACAATATAAAATATATCACAGCTAACTAAGAATTTCAAAGAGAAGGTAGAAAGGCAACATCACAAAAAAAGCCAAAAGGTTTTTGGTGTCAATATTAGATGCTAAGACTCCAAGACTCATGAATCTGATTCTGCTGTCACTTATCTGATTTGAAGTCAGATGAACCGCTGAAATTGATAACTTACTGTGAAGGATATAAATGTGCCCCACCTCTTCCTTTACATTTTTATATTTAGGCACTAGCTGATTATACAAATAATGTTCACCTGCATGAGGGTTTTGTGTTGTGTTTAATAAAAAAGTAAAATATACATAAGTACACAAGTGATAACATTTCCTTAAAATATGTATAGACTGTTCTGGTATTTGCTGCATGAGCTCAATTTCTAATTCATTTCTTATGTCTAATAAGGTAACTTTATGGATAAGAACCTTCCTAACGTGTGCTATCAATGGAATGGACAGAATTTTGGTTACTATCACACTAGTTCAGTGTACTGCCTTAAGCAGCACCACATCTCCTATCTGCACACTTCTTTTGCTATTTCTCCAATCGTGTTTTATGACAAGATTTTAGTTATAAAACTCTCCATCCAATTTTATATCAAACAATATTATAAAAGTGCCTCCAAATTCATTTAGTATTAAAAAAAGCTATATGCTATCAACAGAAATATTACAACGTTGGTAAATATCCATCAAATACCAGTTTAAATTCTCTTTTTTGTCATTAAAGTTTCTCTTTTCTTCCAGAAGGTGCAAGGAACATATAGCAATCACTTAAAGAAAGCTGAATATTAATATAGATATATACACAAGGCAGAAACTAGAAAATCTTTACTGAGACATTTGATATTCGTAGTACAAATTTACTACCCTTGGTTTGTATTGTCAAAAAAAAAAAAAAAAGAAAGAAAGAAATGGTTTGAATTATGATGTACTGTGAAAGCTGCAAGAGTTTTGTGATCGCAAGTGAAAGATTTACAGATATAACAATTGAAAGGTGGATTCCACTAATCAGAGGAATGCATAACCTCTGCAAAGCAGGTAGGAGTGAATCATTTTAATTTTCTCTCTTACTTATGGCTTTATATTCTTACACAAGGGAAGCAGAGGAAACCTAAATATGACCCTATTTAGATATATTAACTCAAAAGCCTTTGTAGAATTCTTAAGCAAACAGGATTGTGCCTCCAATGCTGCCCATCTAGTTTTGCAATGCGTTAAATTGGACGGCTACTTGGACAGTTCTCTATTCATTACTGAACTGTGGAAAGGAAACACAGAGGTGGCATTTTCCTTTTCAACCATGTAATGCCTTGTAGCCAGATTCCAAAGCATCAAGGAGAGATTCTTTTTCTTTCTTTCTTTCTTTCTTTTTTTTGCCAGACAAGCTGTCGTAATTGAAATGAAGTCTAATCAGACTCATTACTGTTTTCAGCAATTTGCACCACCAAAGATGCTTATTAGGTAACAGTGTTTAATAAACCGCTCTTTAGAAAACTACCAGTAATGAGCTCTTAACAGCCAATCTTTAGCGTGAATGTAATGTGAAAAGTGTTCCTAGCGCTGAATAGATTTTCACATTTAGTAGTGTCATAATTAAGCTGTAGAAATGGGTAGCTGTGATCAGAGATTTACTGCAATATAGTATTTTTTTCTGAAAATTTATTTGAAGATACTTGGGATTCAATAACATTTCCACAGCAAATTTTAAAATTGCACAAAAGACTGTTAGACTGGCTTAGCTCTGTAAATGAGAGATTATTTGGGGAATGCATAGAGTACTGTCAATCAGGTATCATCCACCAGACATGCATGAAGTTAATTCCACCTAGCTTTGTTTGACTGCTCTTCCATCACCTAACAATTTCTAGTCATTAATATACAAATAATAAATGTTGTCATCAGTTGAATGGTGATGAACAAAAATGGCCATTAAAAGAGGTACTTGAAGAAACACTTGTCAATTCTCCTTCCCCAATAACAGTTGAAAATGCTTTAAAAAAAAAAAAGGTTTTAAAATAAAATTAGGTATGCATAATATCATATATTGCATATGATATTTTATATTGATGCACATATGCATCTACAACTAATGCTGCTTTTCCTACCTATTTCAGATACCATTAACTCCTAGTACGTATTTAGTACCAATAAAACCCCAAGTTCATAATGTAAAAAACACCACAAATCTGAACATGCAGCATTATGAAATATATTATTCAAAAAACACAGACATCTGCAAGAGATAAGTTTTCATCAATAGGAAGTTCAGTTTAACTAGATGTATACTTCACTGCACTAGTCATATCAATACTAGTACCTAACAAATGCTGAAAGAGGCAAAAAAGAAAATAAACTGCATGTATAAGCTCCCACTAATTAAATATCCAGAGAGTGAGTCCTGAGGAACAGCCACTGTTCTCTCACCAGATTGATTTGGACCTGACACAATATTTAAAGTTATCAATAAGAAATGACCAAGACCACTTTTTTGTTTCCCACTAGGAGAAATACATAGGGATGCAAATGTTGTTGTGCTTACTAGAGATTCTGTCAAGAGAAGCTTTGTCGGCGGCCAAGACTTTGGAAGGAAGCACATAAAGATGAGCAATCAATAATGAAACCACCGACAAAATGATGGAGACCTTAATTCTCTTGAACTGAGATTTTCTATCAGAATTCCATGATAAGAGGCTAAGAACAGCTCCTTTACTGAATGAGCGCTCTTACTACATCTTTTATATACCCTAGCCTCCAAACTTCACTAGTCTTAAATGCAGCCTATAAGCCTCCGTATCTGTTTGCAGCTTTCTGAATCAATAGGACTATAAGAACTGAGACTACCAAATTAATGCCAGTTTCATTTGATTTTGTGGTATGCGCTCCTTTGCACTACAAAGTGGAAAAAGGAAAGGAAAAAAAACAAACAAACCCAGAACTCATTCCCAGATGGGTTTTTGTAGCTTTCAGATCAAAATATCTTCCAGTTTCTTAAGTCTGAACTGCATTTGTACTCAGATCCAACATTTTTAGTGCTGCTGCCTACTGTACTGCGCAATTCCAAACCTCGCACCTTTAAGTCAAACACTTCTCTCTGCTCCCTGCAAAAGAAAACAAAATAACAGATTCCACAGCTGCTTTGGACTACCTCCCCTTGTACTTCTGAATAATGCATTGAACTTCCATCATTTGTGAGTAACAACCCGATGCTTTAAGGTACAAGATATGCATTTTGTACTGTTGATTTTACTAAGCGCAAATGCTCTGAAATATCAATTCCTCATCAATAAGTCCTTCAATAGCTTACAATATTTTTAGTAGTTTAAAAACTAAGGTTGACAGAAGTAGCATCTGCAGGAGGCATCATTATAAAACTACTGTTAGCATCCTTTCTTATTTCTAACATAAAACTAGGAGAGTGGCAGCCTTTAGTATATTCCTTCTGCATCCCAGCACTGTCAAAAAATAAATAAATAAATAAAAATCACTTTTCAGCCTCAGATTTATCAGTATTTTATCAAGCCTACAAAACTACTACAAAACAGTAGCCTGCTCACTTAAGATGCTGACTCCAAACAACACCTGGCTTTTTACAAAAATCAAGAATCCTCCTCCTGTGGGCCTGCTTATCCTAATCCCCAAAGCCTCCTCTAAGAGATTCTTACAGGACTTTCCATTGAAGAATTGGGACCTACCAACTTTTACTTATTACACTACTTACACATTGCTATCCTGCAATGGAGTGCCACATCAACAAGGGGTATATACTATTATAAGAAATTTCATAATAGGAACTTCATAGAAAGTAAAGGAAGCAGATGAAATTACAAGGGCAGGTTAAACTCTGTAGTCAGAACTTGCCCACGAACACTGAATCTGTGAGAAGGAGCAATAGGAACCTAAAAAAAGGACAGCAAAAGAACATGCTGATGCCACCTCTGTGGCATCAGAGGGCAAGGAGTCTCCACCGAGGCACACCAGGCAGGAGAGGACAGCTCCAGAGGCAATGTCTGCTGCCACTGAAGCCTAAGGTGAGCCCTGGAGTGGCTTGTCTCAGGACAGCTTTATCAAAACACAGCATAAACAGCAGAAACTGGAGCTCACATGAAACCCACTGCGCTGTCTTACAGCAGCAGAGACATTATTTTGTTCTCCATCAGTGAAATTCCAATATCACAGCCCAACTTCTCCCAGGCAGGACCCAGCATCAATCACAGTCTGCCCTTCAACAAAAGGTACCATAAACAATCCATGGGGTGCCTTTGAGTATAGAACACCACATATTTCTCTGTTCTCTTGTTCACAGCAATAGTATTCAGATTAATTTATTTTTTTGCAGAGTAGAGAGTGGTTTGGATGGAATACCATATAAAGTTGTCTCACTGGGTGTTCTGCACTACTTGTTTGGCAGCATTAAAAAATATATATAAAAATCCACATTAATTGTTCAAGAGAGAAGCAAGCAACTTGTCCAACTCTTGCACACAAACTGCCTCTGCAGACTGCTGAGGTTATGTGCTATTATGGCGTATTTACAAAGCAACACAATAGATGAGATTCAGTAGATCAGAACATTTGTCCAACATATCTGGAATCTTTTGTATTACAGCAGGAATTATTCCTCACACTTGATGGGCTTAAAAACACAGAATCACCTAATAGGTCCTTCTCTAAAGGTAGAGCAGTCTAGTACACAGCCTCCCTGATTGGAATTGGTTATGGAAATATGAGAGAGGTAAAATGAAGAACATCATGTCCTATAAAATACAGCTGTGATTGTGCCTGGGGGTGCAGAGAGTTAATAAATAAAATGCATGTGCAAGTGAGGAAAATATTTCTTTGCTTTGGAGGAACTGGGGTGAGTGTATTGGAGTGTACCAGCATTTGACTTTTACTTTATTTCTCATAGAATCTATTTTCTGCTTTTCCTCTACATAACTATCTACTTATTTTAACATAACTCTGTATTTTTGTCATTAAACAATCAAGTTCTAATAAAAACCATAATGCAAACAGCCAGTTGTGTAATGAAAAACAACACAGGGTTGAAGGGGGACTCCTCCCTGATCTCAGCAGCAGATTAGCTTATGCCTCGCAGCATGAGACAGAAAATATGTTCCTCACTATTACAGTTTTGATTCTGTATTTGTGTTTTATTTGGATTTTTAAAGAGCCACAATATAAATCTTTAATTTAGAGATTATAAATATATATGTATGTATAACTGCACATATATATCTGTTTCCCCTCCCAGAGCAGGGATGATGTTTATCTCTAGTAATGGCACAGTGACTAACTTGGAAACTTGCTGACAGAAGTACACAACCAGAAAAAACCAAACACATTTTAGGCTACCCCAATGCAGATTGTATCGATTGCAATCCCAAATATGTTTTTCAGACATTCCAAGTGACCCTTTCTCAGCAACTCCCTTGCTGCATTGCAGCATACTCAGGGATTATTTCTGCACAGAGAATACCACAGTCTTATTCATAAAAAGGTTAAAAAAAAAAATCAGCTAATTGCTTTTTATACTCCATAAAAGTTAGCAGTTTATTCACCGGCAGCAGGCCAGGAGAGTTCCTCCAACAGACACAGATTTCTCAACTGCATATTCGCTTCCGTACCTGACATACACGATCTCCTTCTCCCCTTCCCCTCCCCCAGTTCCTCACATGCGTTTCTGCAACTGTCCTTTACCTCAAAGTTAAAGCTGTGCCAAATCGAGAGCAGTAGCACTAAGGGGTGGCCAGAAAATAGGACAGCAGAGAGTTCTGAAGTTAACAGAAGAGCATCCAGTTCCTACCACCTATCAATCATGTTTCTGGTTTCTTCATGTACAGAGCAGGCCATGTTGCACAGCTGCCTCTCACCTTAGGGACTTAACTCTAGAGATACAGCACAGTCCTTGAAGAAACTCAGCCCTAAAGGCCTGTGGGATTCATGTGGAGAGATCCCATCCCAGCCCATCAGTCCAGCCACCAATGAAAACCTAATGCATGAGCACCAGTATGTGAGTTAGCTGGTCTGCAGCCATGCCTAGCACTGAGAATGAAAAGCAGAAAGTAGGAACAAGGAAACCACATTTAAGAGGACTTTAAAAACTTAAATCCAAAAAAAGGCAAGAAAAAGAGGCAGAACCTTCCAATTTCAACCTTTGTTACGTACTCTGTAAGACTAAGGCAGGCTTTAAATTTGTCCATGGCCTTATTTAACATTTTGGTTATTTATTTATTTATTAAACTTTGCATTACTTTCATCAGGCACATTGCGACACAAAGACTTTGTGCCACCTTTTCAAGTACACATCCAAAACGTTTTCCATAATTTTCTATATGTGATTTAATGAAAAATACCTAGGGCTATATCCACGTCTTGTTCATTCTATGTATTAAGCACAAAGCTTGCCATGACTGAACTAAAAGGTACTTGATAACAAATGGTTAGAGGGCACAGACTGATATTTAAGAGGTAAGGTTGCACCAAGGTAGCTTTGATGGGCCATTTTATATTGAGGATAACCAGAAATGACATTTCTTAAAAAGGTCTGTATTGCTAAAGAGAAGGAATGCCCTAAATGCATCAATGAAAACTGCTGCTGAGCATGACTGCTTTTTTTAATATTTTGACTTTTTTCAAAGGAAAGACAGTCATGCTACAAATGTTTTTTCAATAAATCTCAGGCACTTCTAAGACCAGTTGCACGGCATACTCTTTAAATGATTAAACTGTCTCTCACAGCACTTTAAATGATAGACTGCCCAGAAAAAGCATCAGTGCCCCACAAATTAGGAATTGTAGCAGTAGTTGATAAGCTAGAATGAGCTCTGGGCTGTTTTAGGACACACCCCACCCTCATTACTGGGCTGCCCCTCTTGGAAAATCCTTCCTCTCCTGTAAGGTCATTCAACTAGATTAAAATATCTTCCTGTAATGTTACCTCTTTATAACACTTCACACACTAAGTATAGAAATACTAGTTACTGGATGAACAATGATCCTCTTTATGCACAACATAAAGATACCACCTATGTGATTTAGTTGAAAAAGAAAATTTAATCTGTATTTCTGACCGAGCTCTATCAAAAGCCACAAGTTGCTATGACAGAGAATTTAAATCGTTTGGATGATTCCCCTGCTCTTTTCCTCAGGTTGTTATTAATGTCTATAATTTAGGCCTCCGTGTTGCTAATATGCATGTGGATCTCTCCAGTCACATGAATAAAGCTGCATAATTAGGCACTGGTGTAATTTGTAGCCTCCAACTCATTCTCCCACTTCCCTTTCCCGATGTTCCTCAAAGAGGCTGCGATTTATGTTACTCACAGAAGTACTCTCTGCCTGCAATTTCCTTGAAATTACTGACAAAAATTAAATCCCTCAGCAAGTCAGAGCAGCACCACGATGGTGAAAAGATGGCACCAAGCCCCCGCTACACGCGCTCCATTGCTGGTGACCAAATGGTTAACCGTGCTTGTCCTTTCATCCTCAAACCTGACAGGGACTTCTTCAAATTCCTTTAACAGAACCTCCATTTGACAATTTTTAAATGTACCCTGATTTGTTCCCCAGGTTCATCCCTATTAACAGGAAATGAAGCTGAAATAAAGAGGCAGTATTCGTGTTGACTGCAGGCATTTCAGATTTCGTGGCAGCCCGCATCTTCCCAGTGCCTTTCACATGGAAGAGATAATGTGTGTGAAGAAAAACAAAATTATAGGTTTAGTAATGTCAAAATCTGATTTATGCCAAAATAGAGATGTCAGCAATAGCAGAATAAGTGACAAGTGTTAAATTACCCAAAGAAGTAAATTCTGTAATTATTTACCTCTCTGGCACATGATCCTTAACAACCTCCAGACCTAAAAGGAACAGCAGGAATCATGCGCATTTTTAAATTCAGCTTTTTTCCTTATTTTTGAGAAATGACTTTTTGCCCTGTTTTTTTTTTTTTTTTTTTTTTTTTTTTTTTTTTGATACAACAAAGTGCCACCAACAGCATTTCAAATAAAACGTCAGCATCAAGCTCCATAGTGAATATGCTGGGAGCCGAATGTACAGTCATCTGCAAATGGACAACTTTAATTCGATTCCTGGCACCACTGGCCACGCTGAGAATCCTTCTATCTCCTCACACCAGGGGTTTGCTCTTTTAAGCATTGCTCCCTGAAGGGAAGGAAAAACTAGAGAAAGAGGATTTCCAATGACCCTGCACAGATGAATGAATGTGTCAATGGTGAATATTGGTTCAGCTTTGAAATAGGGAATCCTGCAGTGGTTTCTCTGCTTCATCCCCACTAGTGAGTTCCACTGTGGACTTCAATGTGTAAGAGGCCTTTAGGGGACAGATAATAAATGGAAAAAGGGGTGAAAAAAATCAATAAAATGGTTTAAGAGTAATAGAAAGGCATTTCTCTAAGTATAACCTTTAAATGATTTCTAAGATAATTTTCTCAGACATGCATCTCTTTGGCTGATATATTTTTCTATAGAAATAGCTATTAAAAAAAAAAAAAAAAAAAAAAAAAAAAAGCTTAAATAAAGAAGGATTCTCTACCAGGTAGCCAACATTTAATGGTAGTGTACCCTTCCAGTGCCTACTTAATTCTGCTAGGTTTCCATTTGTTTACCTGTTTGTTTCTGGTGTAAAAGGCAAAAGGAAGAACAGTTGTGAAATTGCAAAAGCGCTCTCTGTTTCAGTGAGAGCTTATTATTCCATTTATGACTGATTTCACAGCAATACTGGTAAAACGCACAAACCAAACATGGAAAGGAAAGATGCCTCTTCCTATCTGTGTAACTCCTCTATAATTCAGGTAAACACACAAACATTTGCCAAAGAGGTAGTAAAATATGCATTCACTTCTACAAGCCTTTGCATTCATTTTCATTCAGCTATCTATCAATCAACCTCACCATGACACAATATAATTTCCTAATCATGCCAATATTCATGCTTTTATCTCTTTTTAAATCCAAATAACACATATTTCAGTAAGACGTAAGTCTAATTATTTAAACATGATGTAGAATAACATTTCTCTAAGGCCATTTCTTTTATGAGTTTCAGTTCCTTAAAATTGCCATATAATTTAATCTATAAAGCAAAATTTATATAAAAGAATAACACAAGCTTCCGCTCAAGAAAGCTGAATTGTTAAATTCCCACTGTGTGCTGCGTTTTCCCTCCCATATGTCTATAATAGTTTTCTTATCTGTTACTAAGAGCAAAAGTAATATATTCATCAAACAAAATGAAACGTACTGTTTCTCAGCCTGTTAAAAACCACAGAATAGCAACTGCATCTTTTTTCTCTTTCATGTAATAACTGAAGCTGAGTAGGAAAAAAAAGTTACAAATAGCAACTCCGCACAGGTTTCTATACCTATGAAAAAGAGCATCGGCACTGTCAACAGCTTTTTATGCCTAAATGTATGCACTTTAAATGTAGCAATTTCATGCAAATTAAACATTCTCATTATATAATTGATACCAAAATATTTACATCTATACAACTCCAGTGTTGCTGAGAATACAAAATAAAGTCTAGTAAAGATCTAAAGGGACATATGCTGGACAACTGCAGTCATTAATAAAGATGCTGAATATTTTTGGATACTCAGAGGCATTAGCTATACATTTCATAGATATCAGCAGATATGATCCTTTTTCAACTACGAAAGAATTTGGGTAATCGGATTTACATAGCCTACAGCACTTGCTAAGGACAGTGGGATTTGCCTCTTTTTAAACAGTTGAGATGTTAATGTTCTTTTAAGAGTATTTTTTAAATACTGAATAACATCTTCACGAAGAGCTGTGCTGATTTCCAATTATGTAAAAATTAATTTGTTTAATCAAGCTACAAGAAGGACAAGAAGTTGAACTGGAAAAATTCCATCATATTAAATAAAGGATTATTACTCACAAGAAATATTTTCAATGTCAAACAGACTTGCAGCCAAAAACTAACTACACATCTTGCAGAAAGCTTTGTTGTTTTCTCTCCTGTCTAAGTTTTTAAAGCCCTCCAAAAACAACATCAAAAAGAACTCTAAACAGTGTTGATTGGCTTCTTAATTTCATTTGCTTTAAGCTCAGTCAAAGAAATTTTCAAGAATAAGACTTCAAAAAAATAGTTACCTTTTATAAATGTGCATTTTCTATTAAATGGTATGTGTACTGGCAAAGGGAAGGAGGTTCCTGAAAAGTTACTCAGCCTACTCTGGTCTCTGGATTTTCTAATACAGAAGCGTGTCAGTTCATCTGGCCTAGTCTCAGCGATAGGATAATGAACATTTCCCTTTCAAAAGATATTTGCAAACTTGTAGGAAAAAAAGAAGAAGAAAAAAAGTATTATTGTTTTTATGTTAGAATAATGCATGAAATCCTTTCCTTTTAGTATTCATGATCATTAACAAGTAAATTATGTTGAAAAAAAGGAACACAATTTTGGCATAATTTTGGGATAGCAGTACAGATGAGAATTGCTCCCCTAACCTCTTTCTGAACGGTGATATATGCAAAATAATCTAAAACGAGTTGCTTTCCAGTCCCTTTTCAGAATACTTGACATCCACTGCTCAAGTGTTTCAAACCTTCAGTTGCTGACTGTAATAGTGCACAGATGGAACAATATTTATTCTGTCAGTGGAAACTAATTAGGATGACACTAACTCTGAACATTAAACCAGAAGAAAAAAAAAATCACACTTTACACAGTGTGGCACATGATCTGTGAGTTTACAAATAAAAGCTATAAATTTTAATACATTGCTGTTATATAGGAGGTGTGACCATATTTGCTGTTGCTGCTGTACGCCTTAGCCAGAGATGGGCTTGCAGACCCATATCTGGATTTGGGTACAAATACTGGATCTCCACTGTTAATTCACTTCACAACAGAAACTGTGTGCCAACAACTTCCACTCCACAAGAATAGCAAGTCAGACTTGCAAATTATTTCATGTTACGCTTCAATCAGCCACACTGCCCCAGTCATCTCTCCAGCCTGTGGCCCTGGAGGCCCCATCTGCACCAACAGCATGAGCTGCGCAGAGCCAAACAAGTCAGATCTGCTTCTCCCCCTAATCTAGGTGCAGCCACAAGATCTGCAAGATCACAAGATAAAAGATCCCACCTCACAAATATTCAGATCGAATATATATGTGCAGTCTCCACCACCAAGGACTGGCTCACAGCTGCTGAAGACTCACACACATACCCTCAAACATAGAAACCAGATTTTCAAAACCTCACTAGGGATTTGAATCTCCATATTTCAGTGTCTGAATATCTTTAAAGGTCTTCTTGATATTCCTACAAAGTTTAGCCTTCTGATGTACATGAGCTTGAATAAACTGGTTCGCAAATGCTTAATGCTTTCAAGACCAACCTACATAGCATGGCCCAAGTTCACCAGATTAAAAAACAGCAGTAGAGCATGGTAGATTCTCTTTGACTCAAATACTGGTCCAACTTTCTTCAAGCACTATGCCCTTCACAATAATGGGTATATGCCAGGAGAGAATTCAATTTGATGTGCATACATTTTTAATAGATCCACCATCTTAAACCTTACTTTCAAATAACAAATCTGCGTAAAAGAAAAGAAGAAAAAAACCAATACTTTAAGCAATGTTGACTTTTGTAGTATGCAATGACAAATTAATTGAGTACAAAAAAAAAAAAATCAGGAAAAAATGTATCAGCTGCTCACAGATAAGCAAGAGTTAACATGTTAGATAATAAAGAAATCATCCTTTTAGTGAGATAAACTAAGCAGAAAAAGAACTGCTCAAGAAACTGAAGTTTAAAAGGCTTCTTTTCTATGCAACAGTATGATCCTCCAAAGTTGTTTGAAAAACAAAACCAAAACACGTTTGGATGTGATACATTCTGTATTGGCAGCATTCTTTACTTCATGTCTCTAAGCAGCCTGGAACATGCTGGTGCAGAATTACACCACTTTGACTAATATTTGCTCTCTCTCAGAGGCAAAGGCTTTCTGCTACTTATATGGTCAACCTTCCCTGTAGTGCTCCAGTAGCACTAGCAATCTACATTTGACAAATTCCTGGCTTTTTTTAGGAAGGGACATCTCACAGTGCCCCTCCAGGCCATGAAGTGCAGTTAGACCAGGCACGATATTGAGTTTAGTCTGATTATAAAATCTCAAGAAGTGATGATACTGGATATTATTTTCATAAAATTGATGTAACAGACAAACACTTATCCAATGTTTCCAGCTATAGCCATTAGTCTAATGAAGGTTATCTATGCCTAAAAGTCTGGCTTTTCTCGTATCCCTATATCGATTAGACATTTTTAAACTGAATTATTTTAATTTGAAAACATATTTTAAAGCATCCTTTATAACTAAGATACTAAATGTGTTCCATAAATCTTTGCTTATTTATTGGTATTTATGTCAAATTTCAAAGGCTACTAAACTGCAATCTCACATTTAAAAATACAATATATCTTTGCAAACTGACTTCAAATACAGGGCAAATACAGGGCAAATAAATCTGCAAAAAAATAGATGAAGTGCATCTTACTTTTAATTGATGATAATATCTTACGTGAATGCCAGATAGCATCTCTTCTGAAATCATACCTTGGCTTGACAATAAAGTTGGAAGTTACCCAAGTGTATTGTAGCCAACTGTCAGATTTAAAAACAGTCACAACATACTATTAGTGGCATTCAGCCAATCTCTTAAAGAACACGATGACCCCAACTTTATTTTGAAAACTCAGTTTGAAAGCAAATCTATTCCCTAAAGTAATTTTCAGCACTGTTTAAAAAGCTTGGAAAAATCAGATTAGAGTAAACCAGGTTATGTAGATGTTATGAGAATGTAACTTCTAAAAATAACTTTATAGATCAATTCAAGTAAACATCAAATACTGAGATCTCACCTTTTGCACAGCAGCGCACTCGTATGCTCTAAAATTCCAATCTCAAATTATCAGATTGACTTACTCCGTAAAATTAGCATAGTCTATAGAAAGCCTGTGATATAAAACAACTCCCATGCATTGAAGATTTACACCTTGAGACTCTTATGTAAGCATATTACAAACAGTATCTGATAGAACTGTTGCACTGTATGCTGCATTTTGAAAAGATTCTGGATGTTTAAGGAAAAAAAAAAAACAAACACCAATATTCTCTCAACAAGAAGGCATACATATGTATTACCATAAATCATAATAGGACACAAATTTCCCTCCAATTTTTTATGCAGCATTCCCATCACCACCAAAAACTTCGATGAGAAATAAGAGAATCTTATAGATGAATGAAAATACAAAAGTAACATAATGCTAAATGAAGGGAATGAATGAAGTGCAGTCACTGAAAGCTTGCTATAATCACAGAAAATGCACCCAGGTAAATTCTTAATAGAAATTCCTATGAACTAACAGGAGTGACACATAATCAATGAAAGTCCTATTAAAGCATTATTAAGATGTAACCTTGTTTATTCTAAGTAATATAAAATGCAACCACTCACACATAAAAGCCAACCACGTACCATCCAAGCCATCGCTAAAATGATCAGTTACGCTTTAAGGGAAAATGTTTACAGATACTTCAGAAAGAGAGTACACTAACATACACTAGCACTTCAGTATAAATCATCTAGAAAATTACTTAGACGTTACTAATGTATGACACCATATATTGAATTTACTTTTCCCAAACAGCATTGACTAAATGCCTCTCTATATAAATTGATTCCCAAAGGATAACAGTTTGCTACTTTGTATATTCAAATTAAGTTACTGCTTAGCTAAAATATCACTTGTAAGGAAGAACTGGAGTTTGTCTGGAAGCGTGGAATTAAGATAACTTGCTTCAAGCACAGCAACTCCACGAACTTATTTGCCTGCTGATTCATGGCATCTTGCTTTTAACAGAAGCATTAGGAGCTATTTATACAGGAAAAGCACTGTGCTTAATCTCACTTTTACCACTCTACTGATGAAAACTACATCAATTTGAAGCACCATTTACAGTATTCACACTACAATTCAGTACATGAAATGATTTCGCCAACATGGAGATCAAGGATCACACAGCTGTACAATATGGATATGCTTGTAGTTTCAACTCAGTACACTATGCTTTAAATGAAGCATATTTAACTATGGTCAACAGTTTTGGTTCCAGCTGTAGAGTCAAAATTACATCTAATGCCATCAAGCCTCTATGCAACAAACATTTCACAGCAAGTAGTTTCCCAGAACAAGTACAAATTAAGGAAATAACAAGCAAACATTTCTGTTGTGGTCAGTGATTCTAGTCAAAATCATCACCACCTTTTCAGTGAAAAACACTGTCTGTTATTCAGCTTGAAGTCAGGGGGAGTTTTCACTTTGAGCAAAGTCATTCTCATAAATAGGATAGAATGAAGCAAAGATAATAAATGTGTCGTAACAATACATAATGTAATAGAGAACAGTGAAAAAAAATGCAAATTCTTATTGTATCAATAGATTTCTACCCAGTACATATCTCCATTTGAGGTATTCTTAAGTATATCAGAAGATACAAAACTAGTAAATAATGTAGCAAAGACTCATCAAATAAAGGAGCTTAAAAAAACCCAACGTTGTAAGTTAGACAGTTTAAAAATTTGCGTTCCATTTCTACAAGATGTCTTTTTGCTTATGTTTCTGGAAAATGATTGATAGCCCCAGTGAAATCATGGAATTTGAACACTGTTGAAATATTTGATTTTTTTTTTCCTGCAATTTTCTTATTAAAACTACCTATAAGCATCTGAAATTTTCTATTAGTTATATGTAAAAAATGTCCTTATACAAAAATTGTGCTCCTCAGTATTCCTTTCCTTCCCTATTCTATAATGTAGAACCTCTGCGCAGAGAAATAGGTAAACCCCTTTATGACTACAAATGCACATACATTCTTCTTCTATTGACTTTCCCTTTCTTCCTTCAACCTAAGTCACCAGACATATTGACTTATAATTGCATTTTTATTTTGACATGTTTGTTTTACGATATTTGTCTCTTAAATCTCCTTTGGAACTCCGCAGAGATGATATATGCATCAACGTCTGCTCAAAGTAACAAAAGTGCAATCCAGTGGAATTAAATGCAGTTGTGTGTTGATGCTAAAATAATCTTATAAGTACAGTTTCACCTAGAAAGAGTGGTGAGAAATTCTCAGAAGGCTCAAGCAAAATCTGTTTGGTTCAAAGTTGCATCATAAAATTCTGACATTTTTCTACTGAAAAGTATTGCCCTCTCCATTCAAAAGGTGTTCATTTAGAAAGGGCTGGTTTATACCGTAGGAGAAGAGAGAAGAGGGAGAGAAGACAGGAGATGGCCAAGGAGATGATATCAGCACTTTTGTCAAGATGAAGACTATTAGATATAAAGAGGATAGACTTTGGTATGAACCATTTGTAAATAACTGTGGGCATGTTGAGTGAACAAAGAATTTTAATCAAGGATGCAGAAATGACATTCCTAATTGTAATGAACCCTTGGTTCTCACACAGAATCTGGGACAGTGATCTGTTTCACTAAAGCAGAATGCTTTCCTTCCTCCTCTCCATTCCATGCAGTAACTTCAAGTAATTGACTGCAAAGCATGTTGGAGCATGGGAATTTAACAGCTGAAGCATAAATCTTCATCCCTAACCCCTACCATGGTTACTATCAGTTACTCTTAATTTAACTGATTAAGAAGAAAACAAACATTTCTCTCTTCTTGTTGTGGGGAAAAAATACTCTCTGAGACACACAGATAGGAACCAGAAAATACTGTTTTTTCTTGAGAAATAATAGTTTATATCAACAAATAAAGTGGAACAGGCTCCAGTTTCCAGCCTTGAGGAGAAGAGTCACTGTGCATGGCTGTCAGTGGGCTTCATTCCACTTTTGAGAGTATGCTCTGGCTTCATTTGGTTTACAGGATACGTCCTGGGAGACTGCATAAGAACTTTGAAGAATGTCACTGACATTAAGTAATGACAGTGAAATATCTATGCATATGTCCTATTTATTAGATATTTAGTTTTTTCATGTGGAAGATGCATGGTAGTTTTCCAGAAGTCCTCACTGGAATCTTTTACGATTAAATATATACATACATACACACACACACACACACACACACACACACACATATATATGTGTGAAATAGAAAAGACCTATCAAAAAATAGAGGATAATTGCCTTTAAACATTTTTTTGAATAAAAATTGCATTTACTCACTATTTCCCTAAATTTCTATTGAGGTCTCTCTTCCTTCTCCATTAATGAGTGCACATTTATGCACATATCAGCTGTAAACTAAAAAAAAAAAAAAAAAGGAAGATTTTTGGCATAGGCACATATTTTCCACATCTGGATTTCATTCAAAGGAAGACAGAAATCAGGAAAACAAGGATACAACAATGGCTTAAAGAACAGGGGGGGAATAAGATGGAGCTCTAGAAGAAAATACTGATTTTGTTGTGAACAATCATCAGTAAAACATCATGGTTCATGAAGACTAATTAGGAAACTGGATCCAATCACTGAGAAATACTTTTAAGATTTAAGAATATAAGGAATTAAACTGACAAAATGGAAAGGTCTGAAGTGCTGCAGGATGTAGAATGTGTAATTGCAGGAAAGCAAAATGCACTGAAACAGCAGTCAGGGTTGGAACACAGATTCCAAAATGCATGTGTTCTTTAGGAAAAACAAAAATAGACGGAAAAGGGTGTCTGATGACTTTATAGACTGTGAAGACATAAAAAGGGATATGCTGGATAGAACAGTCTCGTCATGTCAAAATAATAGACATAGTGGAAAAAAAATGAAGTGTGTTGGAGCAGTCCTAGAAATTATGCAATAAAACTCCCAGATTATATCTGGACTTGGAGGGGGCTGGGGGAAAGAGCACCAATACCGAAGAAGGCAGAACAGGGGAATTGATCCAGACTACATTTTTTGTATTAGTTCAAGGTTTAAATCTATACATACATACATAAATATATGTAAAAGTGGAGTGCAATTTACAATGGGTTTACCAATTTAATAATTATCAAGCTAATTTCTTTGATAATGTGGCTGGTTTTTAGCAAAGGAAATTACTGACTCATCTAACTGCACATCTGTATACATAGATTGCCTATGTATTAACAGCTGGAAAGACAAAAATGTAAAAAAACTGAAAATTTGTTAAGGAACTACTTAAAGACGTATAATGACAGAGAGTACTGAAAGGTCATCGACTGAACTGGAGGAAGTTTGGTATTGAAATTCCTCAGAAACCAGTCTCAAAAATCCCTTAAATTCAGAGCTAAATAAGAAGTAGGAACATACAGTAGACATTTGCAGACTGCACAAAATTAAATGCAACATCAGCACTGAGAAAAATCACAGTATCATTCAGGAAAAATACCATGATCCATGTAAACATGGGCAAAGAATGGAAAGTTGTTCTACAGATTAAAAATTAGCAGTGGAAAAAAATGCTGCAAGTTCAAACTTAACCACAAGGAGAAGGGAACAGAAAAAAACTGAAATGGATAAATTGAGCAAAAGATGGACTTTTACCAACTAATGCAATGTAAGGTTATGCAGCTGTAAAACATAAACAATATTTTTTTTCCTGAAAACAGTGAAACCTTGCTAGAACTGTAATTCTGTTTCTTTCAAAAAAGATTAATTTGAACTGGAAGAACAGAGAAGATCCATAGGGGTGACACTGGGCATGAAGAGTCTACATTCTCAGAGAATAAAAGAAGTTGTCTTGCTCTGCCCTGCCCACACTGAACAGAAATAAGATTTCTCTCTCAAATAAATAAATACATAAAAGAAAGAAAAAAGAAAAAGAAAGAAAGAAAGATCAGCAAAGCATATATGCTTGAGATGAACTATTTAAGTCAAAAGACAACATTGGTACAAGAACAAATAAGAATAAAACAGCTATAAATAAGTTTATGCTGCAAATTAGAAGATTTGTAACTCCCAGGGCAGTAACATTATTGAACATCCAACCAGAGTCCTCAAGGACAAAAATAATTAGCTCATGTTAAGACATAGCTTTATCATTTTATAACATGATACATGGTGACAGTAGGGGACTGGACTTTGAGATTCCCTGGGCTCCTTTGTATTTTATATACCCATCTCAGAAGGGTTACAGAGCTCTTCTTAGGCTGAGGAAAACTGGTGGGACTATGCCAGTGATGAGAACATTAAGAGAAAGATGGGAAACATTAACCTGGCACAGAGCCACAGTGAGGAATGAACTATTCCTTCGATACTGGGGCTGCTCCTCTCTGAGCATTTCAGGGAATGGACACAGTCCTTTTCTGCCTGCATATGTCTGCATGTGGATATATTCTGAGAAAATTTCAAATACAGAAAGGAGTAAATAGAAATAACAATATATTTTTGCTCAGTTCTTCATCATAATTCACTGGTGTGTTCCCAAGTTAAGCTCCAGTGTCACAGAGCTCAGCATTCTATCTTGGCAAAACCATTCAGCTGCAGATATGCATTACCTGCTCCATTTCTATTTAAATACTAACACAGTTTCTTTTCTTCTCCTCTTCCTTTATTTTAACTAATGACTTTTCATTCTCACCCTCTGATATTGACATCTACACTGGTATGTGATAAAATTCTTATAGGCTACATACAGAGACCTCCAAAACATTTTGTGCTGTTTTTTCCTTTTTTTTTTCTTTTTTTTTTTTTTTCCTTAAGATACCCTCAGATAGTGCTTAGGGATTGTGAAAAGTGGTTTTCCTTTTATGAACTTTAAGCATGTGGCAGTGATCAAATGGGTACAGCTGTCCTTTAAGGACATTGGCAATTATTGTCATCATACCTCCTGTTAGGCAGTTCAAATTGCTTAAAACTTTGATAATGATTACTTGACTGCATTTAAATGAAGGTCGTTTACCCTTCCATTCCCTACGTATATAGCTTTTTTTGTGCAACACGCCTCAAGGCCCTTTCCAAAGAAGACTAATCAGTACACAAAATTATATTGAAGCAAATAACCTTGTCACAAATTCCATTACACAGTAAAAGCTAAATAAAAAATAATAGCTTTCCTGTCTGTATTTAAAAATATATATCCACTTAGTGTCAAGCTTTTCAAGTAGAAGAAAATGCCACAGAAGAGCACAGATCGCTCTGCGCAGCAAGGAAACGAAAAGTAACTATTGCTGTGGCACGCTTAACCAATACTCCCTCTACCTTACCAGTACAACAGGCAATTGCAAAAATCAGTACCTTCAAAATGCTGCCTCATGCTAAACTCAAAATTTTTCAATGGGAATTTCAAAGGAACAACTGAAGCTGTGTCTAGGAAGGCCAACCAGCCAGTGGAACAGAAATCACCTTGTCTAGCGATAATAACTGTTTTAAGGTTTGATTGGGGCAAGACTAGCATCAATCTGACATTTACTTAAAGGAGAGCTGTAACCGTTTTGCTCAGCCTGCCAGTTCAAAAGGAAAGAAAGATTTCTTCCCATAAATAGAGGTAATTTCTTATCTATGTACACATACAACATCTTACACTAGCTCAGACAAGTGAATGCACTTCCCCTGCTTGCAAGTCTAGACAGGAGAAAAGATGACTGATAATGTCACTCCCATTCCATAGTGGGCTTGTTGGCTACTTACTGGTAACTCCAATGTTGACTGTAAATACAGCAGTCTCCACAAAATCCTGCAGACTCTTTGCATCACTACAAATTGATGCAACTAAAAATATCAAGTAATACCAGTCTGGAAATTACTTTTTCTTCAGTAGTGGTGGATCCTAACCAAAGAAGAGATTTGATCCCACATTTGTGGAAAAATCAGCCCTTCCCATTTCAGAAGTCTGGGACTACAACTGCAAAAAAACTTGTGCACAAGAAGCTAAAATGACAAAATCTTAGTCTGCTAAAAGATGTAGCATTACATTTATAGCACTAGTTGTGCTGCAGAATATCATGTTGAACACAGAAATCCAGTAATTGCTCTTGCAGATATGTTCTGTGATAGTTCCTCAGAAGAAAAAAGCAGAATCCAAACAAAAACAGCTGCAACGCTTCAGAGGAGAGAAAACATCTAGATGACAAGAGAGGACAACAGCCACCTAATCTTCCATGTAATTTACCCTTTTTTTGTCTACCAAGAGCATGATAGGGAAGGAGAGGAGAAGAAAGATTAAATGCAAGGGAGAGCTGTAAAGATGCACAGAAACAACTATCTGTATTATTGCTGATTTTAGCTTGGGAAAAATGAAGAAAATAAGGAAGCATGATATAAATGATGAAAGAGAAAGAAAACATTTTGGAAACTGATTTTAAAAATAAAGAAAACAGCTCATATAAATAAAACTCTCGCTGCACAATAATCTACAAGATGCTTCTGCTTAAAGTGATGAAACAGTCTTTGTTCACAGAGTTCTGGCTGCCAACATTTATACAGAGTTTGGCATACTATACGGTGATCTTTTCACACATAAAAACAAACACAATTTTCTTTTGGAAGCTACAAACCTCTTATGCAATTGCAACTGAGATGATTTATTGGCCAATTGACACTTCTTGAATTAATTCTTCTTCAAGTATAACCTAGGAAATTCCATCTCCTATCGGTTATGTCAGATTTGACTGCCTCAGGTGAAATTTCTCCTTTCTTAATTATTTTATTATCTCATTAATTCTCCCAGTCCATTAGTTACACTGCCATGTTCCCCTCAGAAGAAATCTCTTCTGTCTTGAGGTCTATACCTTTCAAGAACCTCAAATAAACAATGTCCTCCCTTGGCAATCTCTTCACTATACTAAATATGTTTCACTACTGTCATTTCCCTTCGGAAGCTAACCAGTGCTCATTTTTTACTCGCCAGTTTTTTTCCAACTTTCCTGTACTCACAATTCCAGAGGGGAACTATGGAAGTGATCCTCTTAAAGTTGGAAGTACGTGTCTGCTCTTCTCTATTCTGTGCTATGACTGTAAAGTACATATGCCTCCCTCCAGAAAAGTACTTTTGAAAACTGCACATTGCAAACCACATTTTAGCTGCTGCTCTCTATACCTTTGTGTAAGGTGTTAATAAAAAGTAACATGCACTATGCTGCAAATCCATCGATTAAAAAAGCAGCGTGCCACACTGAAGGGAAGAGCTTAGTACGGATACTCTTTCACAACTGTTGATTCCTGGGACAGGCTGCCCACTGCAGGGCTGGGGAACCTTCATTCCTGAAGTTTGTTGCACCTCAGCTGGACACGGCTCTGACTGATCTGATCTAACCCTGAACAAGCTCTGCTTTTAGCAGAAGGCTGATACCTCCAGGGGTCCCTTCAAATCCAACCTACTCTCTATGCATCACAAGCTTTTGATTATCGCACAACGTAGAATCTCACATCAGCTGTATGCAGAACTACCCATGAGATCTTCTGCTGTGCTACCGTTTCACTTACAGTCTGAAACTAAGTACAAGAAATACAAAGACTGGACCTCTTCTCCTGGTAGTACTGAGAGGATTTCTATTTATATAAAATTTGAGTGGATTCAGCTTTTCTTAGACTGCAGGTATTTCACAGATTGTGAGAACAGAGAAGATGGCTGGATCACACTGGAACAAGGAGACTAACTCAACAGAATATCTAAGACAGTCATCAGTACAATGGCTGTACCACCTGCGGTATGGTAAAACTTGGAATTATCCCTTTGGCGAAAGGATAATGATAAAGACAGGAGTAAGGCCACCATTTTCACCAAATGATTCCATCTCTTTCTAGAAAAAAAGACTCAGAGTTTCTGAGAAGGGATTAGGTTTATACATAGAGCTCCCTCTCAAAACTGAAGACATAAATGTACCCTGCCTTGTCTCAGATAGTCAATATGTAACATAGAAATACTGCTGTCAGTCCATCTGGGATTAGAACTGACTTACTTTTTCTAACTTTTCTCAAGAATACCCTTATTTCTGCAGCCTGAATTAGAGGATCATATATTTCATCTTATCCAAGGCCTTCCCGTCCATGTGCTACTCATTTATGGCAAATCATCAAACCACTGTAATACTGTTTCCTCTACAAGAGGATCGAATTCAGAGCTTCTGAGGACAATCTCTGCTCATAGCAGTACAGAGATTATTTTAGACGCAACTAGAAATGGCAGAGTCCCTTCGGGGTTGGATTTGCTAGGCCGGTGTCTAACACAGAATAAACACAGTAAGAGCTCCGAGTCAAGATGTGTGGTATGCTCCAGTGAAGAGCAAAAGAAAAAGAAACTAAAAATGGCAACACAATAATAATAAAAAAAAAAGATAATATTTTTTTAAAAAGCTCAAGTAGCAAATAAATTTAAGCATAATACCTCAAAGAATAAAAAGGTTCTCAAGGCTACTAAATACCTAATTGAGAGTTCATTCTCCAATATATTGACCATCACAGCACTGAATTAGCAAAAGTATATGAGATCTGCTCCGAAAGTAATGCCTCTTATTTTATTATGTTGGGCCACAACATCAGAGGTGGATATTGGTGGGATGGCAGTAGAAGTTGAACCTTTCCATTATTATTCCATTACATTTTGTTACTGTGCAACAGCTAGAAATAATGTGGAATTGTGGAAAAAAATAGCATCCACTGACATTCAGCAACGCTTACTGAATGTTTATGATAGAGACAAAAATGTCGAGGTGGGCACAGTGAGCGACACATTTCAGCAGTGGCATCACCTCCACTGGTGCAGATTTTTATGAACCTGGCATGCAGGCTCTTGTTCGTCGCTGGCAAAAATGCATAGCTAATGGTAGTGACTACAGTGAAAAACAGTGGTTTACAGCTGAGAATTTGAACTATCAAGTAGTGTTACTGTGTTCTTTGTATCTGCTGTCGTTTCCATGGAAATAAATAGGCGGCATCACTTGTGGAGTGACCTACCAAATCACTGAAAAATCTTGTGTGTTTTCCAGCAAGAACACACGTACCCTGAAGTCAGATTGGAATTTCTTGAATTGGTATTTAGCAAGCAAGACAGCAGCTTGCCAAACTGGATCCTCCAAAATTTGCTTGTTTAAACAAGATAAACTTGAGGTTGATAAACTCTTCCACAATTACATTTCCTCTGGAACTAATTAAAGAATAACACATTTGATTTACAAACAATGTAGAGATACAACTAATTTTTCTGAACTTTTGTCCAGGCTGTCATAACAATGAAACACTGAAAAGTATTTTCAACACAAGCTGAAAATATACCCAAAAAAGAGCAGATAATAGATTCACAAAAGGAGGCCAATATTTGGATTTCTTCCACCACTGCTTAAAATTTTTGATATGTCTAGACAAATAATTCAGTTTTAAAATAAAAATCACGTAGAAAGGAAACACTGTATGTCATTCAATTCTTAAGTCTTGTCCATCCAGGAAAAAAAGTTAATGTAAAGTTTTAAGATGGAGGATGCAGTGATTATTTTGATAATCTGTGACAATAACAGGTTTTGATTATTTGATAATCACAAAAGCATGCAGGTTTATTTTTGAACTTGCTAAAAAATGTACATAGGTTGCTCCAAAAGTAATGCCTCCTATCTATTTCCATGGAAACTACAACATATAAAAAGAGCCTAGCAACACTATTTGATAGAACAAATTCTCAGCAACAAAACACAATTTTTCAACAGTACTACTAAGGAAATGTAAGTGATCTTCAGTAAAAGACAAACATGGCATCTTCATGAAAGAAAAACCAACCATGCAACTCGAAAGCATAAATGTTTAAGACTACCATTACTTGTGATCTCACTTATTTGAAAGCTTTTACATCCAGTAGCAAGGTAACCTTCTTAGACCGCCTGGAGAATTGGTTTAAGATATCTCAGTGGGATATCAGACATAAACTGGCTGAACTGTTAACCTGAAAGAAACCATCCAGTATTGCCCTAGAATTAATTAGTTCCACTTTAACATGGAGAAGGATTTCAGTGGGAAAAGTGCCAGAATGAGAGCCATCAAAGCAGACCTCTGGTAATCATCAGAGAGCAGGAGTATTAATCTATCTGATTAATCTGTTGAGCTGTAATAGTTCCTCAAGGGCAGTGTGATGAGCTGGTAGGTGAACCTGGTGTCATTCTTCTATCTCCTACTCTGGAAGGATATTGGTCTGTGCAAGAAGGCTTGTTGGCAATATCAATATTTCCTATTTGCCTTGGTAGGAACTGGCTGAAAGTAGATGGATATGTCTTTGTTGAAATTTTTGCAATGCTTTTTTGCCAGGACCATACTGTCCTTGCTTAAACCAAGTAGGACTGAAGCACTTCAGAAGCCCTTGAAAGGAATAGTGAGCAATGATGCTATCACAGAAGCCAATCCTGATACAAGAAGAAAATACGTTCTGGTAAAAAGATCTGTTAGGAGCCTCTTTGCTGGGGAAACAGAGCAGGGTTTTGACAATCAAAAGAGAAAAGCAACACAGTAAATAAGTTAATAACTGACTATACAGTATTGTCAGCCTTTTGCTACATTAAAACACTACTGCGCTCCACAGCAGTAGGACTCAAAATTTTTGGCTTCTGTTGAGTATCTAAAAGCTGGGAGTCACAAGGTCTGGAGACAGAATGTGGTTTCACTGTATTTCAGAGAGGATTTCTCCTTCTGTCCCCCTGCAACGTTTTAAAAGAAGATAACTGTGTTTACCTCAGTTTCTGGTCCCTAAGAGAAAACTTATTAAAGCTATCCAAACTGAGATGCTGGAGAAAGCATGATGGCAGAGACAGCGTTATATGTCAAGCACCAACAAGGAAATTCCTTGTTGACCGAACAGGAACATTTATAGTATCAGTAAACTTCTACAAGCATTTGGACTGACACCAATGAGAAAAACTAACACAAATGCCAGTTATTGCCAAAGACAAGTTGCAATTAAGAGTTTTCCGGACATAAAATATGAGACAAAAGGAACGAACAGCAAATCATTATCAAGCAAACTCAAATCATGAAACTGGAACAAAAAACATATATTATTTCAAGAACAGACAAAATGATGCCAGTGATTTAAAGTCCAGAAAAGATGCTAGTGCTGAATCATCAGGAGCCATAACTTCATTTGTCCAGATTCCTAATAGAGGAAATGCTTGCATTTCTGTCACATTTTTAAAAAGATAGCATTTTCTACCGAACTCTACAAAAAATCTTTTCCAAATCTGTTAGCCTCCACTTGGCAGTTGCATACATGTAGAATAGTTTTAAAAGGGAACCACGTTACTATAGGAAGTGAAAATTGAGCATCTTTTCTTTTACTCACCAACTTGCTATTTTTTGTCCATATTTTATCTCCATTCATGCATTAAGCACTTTTTCTCTCCTCTCTTGGCCATCTCAGCTCTAGAATCACAACAGGACTCAATCATTTTGCAGTCCCTGACCCAGAGTATTGACTCAATGCAACAAGAGATGCTTCAGCACTGTGGAAGACACCATTCAGTTATGAACAGTAACTAAAACCATAGAACCATATCATTACTTAGCATCCATTCATTTAATCCAATAATATGTTTAAATATCTTCAAGTTCTTTGATCAGCTCACTAGAGTAGCTATGTAACGCTGAGAAGACTAGAAGAAAAACGTCCAAATGCCTTTTGTAGCATGATCAGATCAAACTTTCCAATTCGTTCCCCTCTCCAAAATAACAGTAGGCAGCCTTTTAATAGCCCTATTTGAAAGACAAATTTAGTTCATATACACTAGTTTAGGTTACATAGATTATTTAGTTAATATGAGCTAGTTTAACTTATACTTTTCAAATAGATACTTGCCATCCATTTAATCTTTCATAACAGACTTGTTCCTTTTCAAACCCTATACAGATACCATATTCCTCTGAAAAATCCCATTAGTCCCACCTTTCATTATCAAAGGCAATTTAAAACTCAGTCACTCTACCATAG
Source organism: Meleagris gallopavo (assembly GCF_905368555.1). Taxonomy (NCBI): domain Eukaryota; kingdom Metazoa; phylum Chordata; class Aves; order Galliformes; family Phasianidae; genus Meleagris; species Meleagris gallopavo. The sequence goes on along the minus strand of NC_139410.1, from coordinate 19,965,627 downwards.
CCGAGGGCATACCAATGACCAAAAATTACTTCAGAAAAATTATTTCTCAGAAATGGTCCAGAAGGAAATTACAAGCCTTCTCTCTCTACTACTCTTTTTCTTTCAACATTCAACTGTCACAATACTTAATGTGTCTTCCTATTTATTTAGCTTCCCACTCATAACAAGAAACATTTTCTTCATTTTACAAATCTATGTGACACAACAAATCGTTTAGATAAATACAAGATGAATACCAATGAAGTCAATCCCCAATCTTGGAAATTATAATATTACAGGTAAATAAATTAGTTCTATGTTCTCTAGCATGGCTACCCCCTCTCTAGTTAACCCAATACAGATATGACAAAGTAAAACAGTAACAAATATTCCCAACACAGAGGAGGGAAAAGAACTACCAATAGAGGAAGAACAAATAACAGAATACTTTGATTACAAGTGACTTTAGTTGAAAGAGTCCAATAAAGACAGTGAAATAGGCAATCCAAATATGTTGATGCATCTCAAAGCTTTTCTCTTGCAAAATCTAGTAAAAGAATGCACTGAGAATTACTTTTCTCTCTTCTGTTCAGTCTATTTTTGTATCTCTATGATAAAAGGATGTACCTTCTGGAATACATCCCAAGTCCAAGAGCCTTTACTGATCAATTTGTAGGTTTTAATTATGAATTTCTCTACCAACGAACCTACCAAGTTTCAAAGACTTGCCTTTTTGTGGAGGTTCAGCACAAGACACTGAAGAGGACAGAAAGTACTACTTTAAGCAAGTATCATCCCAACTGCAATAGACAATGGGAAAAAAAAAAACAAAAAACATTTTGGCAACATTTGTTTGCCATAAAGAGTAAAAATAATGTTATAAAGATAAGTCTTGAGGTACAAGCCAGACATTTCAGATGAAGTAGATCATGTCTGTTGTTAACTTTAAATGGAGAAGATCGAGGGCTCCTTCTTCCTCCCTTCTAAAATTCTATTAAGCATACCAAATTCAAATCAAGAAAATCTCGTATGTATTAGAATTGGAACAGTAGCTTCTAAGTGAGAGAAATAACTCTAATAAGTAAAGTAAAAATAAGTCTCCTTACCCCAAGACCAATTTTTAGTCTCTCTTCTTCAATTCCACTCTTTTTAAGATGAAACTTGTAGCAAGAATAGTTATGTGGATACAGCAAGTTACTCCTACCTGTTAAAACCTATCTACCAGCAAAAGAGAATTCAAGTTAAGTGTGAAAATGGTTTGAGCTGAAAGTTAGCTTTATGGAAGATGGTCAAGAAGTTAAATTCAAATGATTCTCTCATTTTTATCAGAACATAAACTGAGGACTGTGGTAGAGACTCAAACACAATAATTTTTAACCTCTGATATGCCTAAACAACGTTTTATCTAACTGAGAAGCAGCAGGGTAAATCTTCTGTAGTAATTCAAACTCTTTGGCTATTGACAATTCATAGACATATCATATTCAGATAAAGGTTACCCATTTATATAACAAGTTCTTTAGGATTTTTTAGTGTCAGATTAAAGTACAGAATAACAGCATTCAGCTAGCATATACAAAAAAATAATGTGAAGGAGTTGTTGGGAGTTGAGGCTAACAGCAGGAAAGATTTGGGACTCGGGTAATATTATGCCAAATCCCATACATGAGTCACTTCGTTCTTTTCTCTGACCTATTGATTAATCTAATTCCACTACAACAGCAGCAGAAAGTTGTGAGATACTTTCTTTATCTGTGCACCAAACTGTTCCCGGTCCTATTGTCAAACAAAGTAAGAGTATTTCCTTTGCCATGAAGAAAAGTTACACTCCTTCCTCCATCAATTGCTAGCAGTATTGACAGATGGGTGAAGGGCTACATGTCACTAACATCTTGTTACACAACATACCAGAAATCTCATTCAGATCAAGGAATAGAGAGATGGAGATCAGGGAGGGGGGAAATAAGGGAAAGGAAAAAGAAAGAAAAACTGAAAAACATGAATAAAGCACTTTCATGAAAACTTTCTTTCTTGCCAGCAGACCATTAAACATGTCCAGAGCATATAAGTGTCCCATCAGGTAGAGATGATAATGAAGAGAAAGAAAATGTGGAGAAACGTACATGAAGGATTTTGTGTATATTGTTACAAGGGCTTGAAGTGCAATGATGCAGGCATTGGGAAAATGATGGGGTAAATTTTATTTTCTTGGTTACTGCTCAAAATGTTTTCCAACCTATACCACTCTTTATAACAAATCTGTAAATTTTCAGATTTATCCAGAAAGCATTTCACAAATGCAAATCATAGTATTGGTTAATGCAGATTCTTTAACTAGCAGCCATAATAAATAACATAACATGTACTGCTGATTCACAGTGAAGGGAAAAAACCCTATTGGAGTGAACTGACAGAACTACAGATATTACAGAAGAAGGGAACCTTATGCTCTACTTTAGAGACACATAACCCCATCAACTAAAGACCAAATCCAATCTGGCTAGAAAAGAATAGAATTATAACTCAACTGTACTGAAGAATCTGTGATAATGTACTGTAATCATACAAAAAATGTTTAAATAAATGTTAACAAGTATTAGCTTCAGTGAAGATTCATAATATATCAAGATGTTAGCCTCACTTATTTATGTGCTACAGGTATTATAACAGCTCTGGTCTGTTGCAATATACTGGGAGCTCACGTCATAAGCATTTTCCCCAAAGGTTTCTAACATAGAGATTGCAGCTGTTCCACTGTAGTCTCCAAAATTACTGCTTGATTGCCAAAATCCTGTTGACCATTTATCACTCCAGAAACCCTTTCAGTTTCAAACTGTTTTGCATTTTCTGAACGCTTACTAATTACAGGATGGGGTGGAGGATGACAGAGAGAACGTTGTCTCCTTTGCTCTATGCAAACATACACAAACAAAATTGCTCTGCTTCTCTAATTTCAAGGCAGTCAATAATTAAGATTTAAATTATATAATTTTGTAGACTGTTTCATAATAAAATAAATGTTGTAAGAGTTGGAGGGGAGGAAACCATTCTTCAAATTCAACTGGATAACAGTTGTTTGTTTGGACACTGAGATTATCCCTTCAAATTAAAAATTAAAATAGAAATAAATTTAAAAAAAATGCATACACAAAAGGGCAGAGAACTGGCAAACAAAATTGTCATATTATCGTTGGCATCAAAACAGAAAAACTTGTAATGTACTTCAGTCAAAATCAGATGACCCAGCAGCCTGTGGGAAAGGATATTAATAGCAGCCTAGGCAAAGCAGAGAACAGCCTAAAGTCAGTAGCAGGCTCTCCACAGCTCTTCTCAAGCAGCCACCCCAGCATTAGGGCAGAGGGGTGGGGAGCCTGGCAGCATGGGCTTGGAGGGGCTGCTCTGGGCCCCAGCAGCTCCCAACAGCCCAGTACCACCTGCAGGAATGGGTTCAAATATGCCTCTCAGCACCAGCTTACCCTGCTTTTGAAGAGCTTTTAGGCTATTATTGCAAAAGACTGTGCTATGTAGTGAAGATTGGAGAAGACAATGGAGATACATAGGTTGCTCTGAAAGCAATGCCTCCTATTTATTTCCACATGACAATAGCTACAACAAACACAATAACACTATTTGATAGAGCAAATTCACAGCTACGAAACACTATTTTTCAACATACCGTCATTAGCTATGCATTTTTGCCGGCAATGAACAAGAACTTGCATGCCATGCTCATAAACAAGTGCACCAGAGAATTTGACTCACTGTTTCACAGCTGCTGTGATAGTGCTGTTGCTAGGAAAATATTACCCTTTTATCTTTCATCAGCCTGAACAGATGGAAGTCAGAAGTAGTCAAATCCTGACAATACAGCAGGTGTGGCAGGGCAGGCCAGTGAAGATTGGCAATGTTTTCCATGGTCTTCAAAAAGATATGGTACCTGCTGTTATGATGTCGCAAGAAAAAGGCTGTCTTCTTCTCTGGCCTGACTCTGGAAGTTTGAGCCTTCAGCTCAGTCAATGTTGTGATGTAACAGACTGAGTTGATGGTTTGTCCAGGCTCCAGTAAATCTGGAATGCTCACCCCTTTCTTATGCCAAAAGACAGTACACATCATTTTACCTGCTGAGGGTGACGTCTTGATCTTTTTCTTTGATGAAGAATTCATGTGTTGCCACTCCATGGACTGTTGTTTCGATTATGGCTTGTAGTGGTGACACCATATCTTGTGTGAATGTCACTGGTAATTACGTGATCCAGAAAACTGTCACCTTTGGTCTCATATTGGTTCAAAAGGTCACAACAAACTTGCACATAATGTTCTTTCTTTCTGTTTTTGTGTGAGTGGCATGGCACCCACCTAATGCAAACTTTGCAATATTCCAACATTGCCACCATAGTTTTGAATGCATTGAAGCCAATATTCATCCCTGTACACAGTTCCCTGGTCATAATCAGCCAGTTTGGATGGATTAGCTGATTGAGACATACTTCATTTTGTGGTGTGACAGCCATGTTTGGTAGAAAGGAATGTGGCTTGTCCCTCACATCGCTGTCACCACTGCTTAAACACACCACTCACTGCCTCACTGAGCTTACATTTACTGTTTGGTCTCCATAAACATTCAGCAAGCTTCGATGAATGTCACTGGATTTTGTTTTTTACACATGAGGGAATTCACTGAAACACCTTTGCTTCATATGCAATTCCATGTCAGACGCCATTTTGTCAGACCGTCCCTCTGCTGCCATCTGTCAACAGCAACAACACGTAATGGCATACTGGTAGAAAGGTTCAACCTCTACTGCCATACCACCAACTCTGATATTGTGGGCCAAGATGATAACATAGGAGGCATTACTTCTGGAGCAACTTTCATAGCATTAAAAAAAGTAAATCTGCCGTGAGCAAAACTTTATCCCTTATTCTGTATTGATAACTTTCCCTTAATGAGAGGCTGGAAAGAAGAAAAACAAACAAAGCAAGATAGAGAAATGGCTTTCATCAACAAAAAAGCATACATCAGCCAACAAGCTGAATAATCACAAAATGGGGAAAAATCCTGATCCAAGCATTAATGATTCAATTAGTATTCATTGAAATAATATTGATTTTAATTAATCTATCTCACATCACTGTACATATCCTATGTGCTTTCTATTACAGTTTAAAAATCATTACTGTATTAGCCTGCTAAGTACTCATACCGTTAAAAAAAAAGAAAAAGGACACACAAACTTGCCAAATAAATATTTTAAAGCCTTAAATAGCCAATAAAGAAAAATGAAATGTAATTGCTCGTCACTGGACATTATTAATATGGAACACATGCATACATTGCTATCTGTATTGTAAACATTATTTAATTCATTGGAACTTCAGTATATTAAAATACTGGTAAAAACTGCAGCAGCCAAAGTGTACACTTACCAGCTTGTATTTGCACAATACAGAATCTGGCACTGTTTTGTGACTGACTAAAACAGAACACTTTTCATTTATTCTACTGCTCTGCCCTGAACTCATCTAAAATACACAAGAACAAAAAAGGTACATGTTCCTGTCTGAAGCAGGCCCAGCAGATCAATAGAGAATACCTACGTCCATCACAGAGCTTTGCTGGAGATGATGCGGAACAAAGTGCATTTCTAAAGGAAGCTCCAAGAGCCACCATAATTCCTAAAGCTCTGTGCACCACAGTTCACTACAAAAAGCACATAAGAACTACGCTTCTTTGTTTTTGGCTACACTTTCTCCTTCTCATGTTAGGTAATGTTGACACACTACTCTCAGCTCTTCTGCAGAGTATTTTACCAGTGGGTCTCTACTGAGATGGATAAAAAGTAAAGAAGAGAAATGTACAGGCAAATGCTATTTGATAGGGAGCAAATGTTAGCATCAGCAAGACCAGTCTGAGCTGCCTGGTACACTACAAGTGATTTCATAAAGGGATAAAAATAAATACACTCCTCTTTGCATTCTCATGGCTTTACCCTTTAAATCACAGTGATATAGTGAATCCACTATTATTCTTGTTGGGTTTTTGTTTTTGCTTTTGCTTTTTTTTTTGTATTATTATTTTGTTTTAAATGATATATTGAGGGAAATTTTGACTGAACACAGTTTGTTCCTCTGTCTAGCTGAGTAACTACAGATCAGAGACATGACAGTCCAAGCAGTTGGTTTTAAACACGGGCTTTTGCTCCCTATAGGTCTTTAATTAAGCTCAGTCAATTTTTATTAGTTTCCACAGGTTCAGATTTCAGTACAAGGCAAACAAAATACTTTAAATCTTTCCATTGTCAGTCATCTGTCTTTGCCCAAGAGACCCTTTCATATCACAGCTTTTAACTCATCCTCCAACAATGCTCATACCTGTTCTCTTAATTGATACTTGTTTACACTAACAATTTCTGCTATGTGTGAAATACTTTCATGTGTAAAATAAACTGTAAGTAGCATTTCACTATTCTCTACCCCAAACTCATTATCTAAATGGTACAGGTTATTCCATGTTTCTAGACACACAAAATACACAAGTGCTGATTGTCTTATTTAGAAACACTTGTGGTCACCCTAGGTGCGCTGGCAGTTCAGGAAGGGGCACAGCCTGTCTTTGCACATCATTGTAGGAAAACAGGACAGAAGAGCCTGCATTCCAGGCATCTTTCAAAAAAAAAAAAAAAAAACCAACACCATAATTGGTTCACCAACAGCATTCAACCAAGTGCAATATAAAGATCATGCACAAGTTTATTTCATATACAAATATCTGTCTAAATATGTACCTACATAGATACCCACATCTTTCTCCATGTCACATGCAGTATTGAAATACATCATCATTACCAGAGGCACACCGCCTTGCAGCAGCCTGCACTATGTAAGTACAATAAGCACTATCACTTAAACCACAAAAATATTTAAACACCATCTCCGTAAACAACCTCAGTACACTTCAGCTTCCACAGAAGTATGTATTTGTTAAAGCTTCTTTTTTTTTTTTTTCCTACCTGAAAAAAGAAAAACACTAATAGCACCATGGGAGTTTCAAGAAAGGCAGGCAAATTATGATCACATTTACCATCTAATTTGCTCTCTGAGGCTTGTTCAAACAGTGCAAACATTGTGCTCCTCTTCTTCATTTGTTCTGACAAGCAGGATGACAACTAATCACCATCAAGAGCTTTCCCGCTCTCCAGGCCCCTGTTTTCTGTTTATCCAATTTGATGCTTTCCAACCAAGGAAACTGTTAGCCTTCCCTGCCACCCCAGCTGAGAAGGCCAGCTCTCCAAGGCCGGATTTCAAGTAAAAGTCTTGAAGGGTGTGAATCCTCAGCGATAAACAGGAATAAAACGAGCCCTTTCTGCTGTGCCATGTGCGACAGCAGTGGCAGTGGGTTCTGTACAGGGTGACAAAAACACTCCGGGGAGGCAAAGAAAGTTGGAGACTGACACAGAAAAAGTAGGCTGAGGAAAGGAGAGGCAACTTCAACAATCTTCTTTCATTTCCCATAAGACCTCTGAGTTACCCCATTCAAGTTAAGAAATCCAAAGGCATACGATGGAAGAAAGACAAAAGAAAGAATGAAAATGAAAAAAGCTTGAAGAATACCAGAAAGTTACTTCAAGGGTGTCTGTCCTTTGACAGATCTTCTCTCCAAAACTATTGTACTGATTGGCCTTGATAAGACTCAGCCACACAATCAAATTACCTTAGTTTAACAAATTAAGCCAATGTCATTGTCCACATGTCCCCTCTTCACTCAGAGTGTAAGCAAGACAAAACAAACTGAAAGGAGAAGAGACTAAGCCATATCACCTCACATGCCTGTTGGGCCAAAACAATATACAGATAGTTATGATTCCTTAGCAGATGCATAAGCCATAAAGATTTGCAGATGGGCCAAACAACATGGTTACAAATCCAAAAGTATAAACAACATTGGAAATGTCATATTTAATAGCATATAAAAAACTTGTATATGTATGCAAATAAGAAATAACATCAATATTCTTGAAGGGAGGTCATACCAATTTGGGCAATGTGATAAGCAACATATACAGCATAGAAAATCCCCAAAGTCTTCATTGCTTTAGCTGTCAAATACTGTATTATTTCTGATAGTGTGACAGAAAACAACATCAACAAGCAGCTGGCTAACTCCAGATTCAATTTAAAGAATTCCTGAGTTTTTTTCTTTTTCTTTATAAACATTTGAAAAATGCATTTAGGCTTTAGTTGGTTGAATGTATACTCTCCTTTACAACTACCTGTATCTGCTGGAAGGCAGCAGCCCACAGCCCCAGCCAACTCATCAGTGTCACTAGCCAGTGCCATGCAGCAGATTCAGCTATACGAAGCACTGACAGCAGGAAGCCACCTGGCCCAAAGTCTGTGCTACTTTTTGAAACTTTATTGGATTTTTCAATGCTTATTCAGGAACACATATAGAATTCAAGTATGACGAATGCAAATAGCTTTAGAGCCTACTTAATGGAAAAGGGATGAAACAGGTGATACATAACCTATACTACTTCTTGTGAAAATACTATTTAAAACAGAGTAGAATTTTGCAAACTAATGACTACAAAGGTTTCAATGAAAGCAGGCCTAAAATGCTTTGGAAAAATTTTGATATTTTCTTGCAAGGGCCAAAAGGAAAAAAAAATGCCATTCCACTTGGTCCTGCTGCTTCTAAGAGTACTTGCAATTTCCTTTTCTTGAAAAAGATTTAGAGGACAGGAATACCAAGGCTGTCTCTGTTGTATGCTACATGAGGGCCTTCGGTTTGCTCTCTATTACAACAATAAATATCTTCATTGAAGTGAAGGTTCCTCCACACTACTCTGCCATCCATGCATCACACCAGCCTATGGACCAAAGAGGTGGATTTTATTGATTTAATGACAGACCCAGTAGCTTAACATATATTTAGATTATACCAATCCACTCTCATGTCAGTATATAATCTTCACAAGAATCTGAGCCTGAAGATGTGATGGACCTGAACGACTATCTCCAAATGCTTCATACGTTATTTCTATAGGCTATGATACTTAAATGATCCATATCAAATTCACAGATGATTTTTCTGTTAGCTATTGCTGCAGTTTTTCTAGTATTTGGCTCATCAGAGCTTTTACATTTGTAAAGATCTATTAAGCCACTACCCCAGAGTAGCAGGATGCTGCAGAGCTGTGAAAGATAAGCTAATGGATTCTTCTCATCTTGCCTGCCTCACAGCATTAACTTGGTGGGTCTTAAACACTGAGCTTTCAGATCAGAGACGGATGTTTGCAGAAAGAAACCAGAACCCAAAAGTAACTTTCTTTAACAGTTCATATCCTGTGTAACTCAACATCAACAGAATCAAGAGGGAAGTAAATCAGTGTGTGGTTTTGGCAGCTTTCCCTTTTCAGCCAACTAGAACATCAAACTCTAAATTTTACAGTGAGCTAAAAGAAATTAGCAGCATTATCTTGGTCAAATGTTAAAGTAAATAGTAGTTGAAGTGTTAATCATAATTGCAGTTTTTAAGTTATTCACATTGAGTTCCCCATGCTTACCACAGTGAATGAATTTTGATGAGCAGCATTAAGCCTGCTTTGTCTGTGCCAGAGGGGAGAGCTGGGTCCCAGCTGCTAAAGCAGCAGGCAGCCCAAACAGCTGGACTTGCCTTCCCAGAAAAGCCTTCTGCTGCTCCTACAAGGCATGTGGCATGGAGGAGATGAACAGGCCGCAGGAAACTGTGGCATGACACTACCAAACATTTCCTGGTCAGTCTACTCCTTCCATCTCTGAGGCGTGTTCAGACTTGGTGTGGGTGTTTCCAGCAAACACCCTTCAGTGCAGCCTGAGATTTTCCCACAAACTCTCTGGTGGGACACAGAAGCCAGTGACGCTGCTGGCATCAGAACATGGCTTAACAGTGGTTGTTTTGCAGCAGTTGGACCCTGAGCATTAGGTGATGCTTATAATCATTCTGGATTGTAATTGCACGTGGAAGCATTTTGTATTTGGCATTCCCTTTAACTTTAAATAAGTTTTTCTAATAAAACGAGCAATAGACTCTTGGATTTGAAATCTGCATGAAAATCCATATTTCCAACACATAAACATCACAAGAAATCGTTTTACAGCTCAGTATGCAACAAGGAACTTGGCAGTCCTCACCCCTGCAGTGACTTACACACCCTGAGTAAGAGCATGTAAGAACAGACTGAAGGGAAAGGAGCCACGCAGTAAGAGGACTAGAAAATGCAAGTATTTTACCTTGCCTTATTACCACCAGGTAGTTTTCAGAGGAACCATCAGCTACACAACTACAAAGCAAAATGCAAACACTGATCAGTCTTATCTTTGTCTGTACTCCACATGCCTGAGTTAACTATACAAACAAATATTAACAAGTGACGTAAAGTAAAATGACATCTTGTTTTTTTTCATCTTCCAAAGTGCCACAAGAACGTCCTACACGATGGGTCACTCATTAAAAGCCACAAAAAAAAGGATTTGCTTCCAGTTCAGCCTCTTGTACACCCTCTCTGAAGCAAAGATAGCATCCTCAAGTCTTGCTGAAGTGAAACCAGCCACAAATCTAAGTCCACCACCAAGCAGCTTCTCTAGGCAGTAACACCCACCATGCCAAGGCACCCTGTGCTTGGATGCCAGCCCTGGGGCACTGTGCACCAGTCTCCCCAGCCCAAAGCACGCTCACCACAGTATCATTACTCTTCCACTTTAAGTTAAAAAGCCAACTAAACCTAGCACAAAAAAAGCCCTCTGTAGTAGATTTTTTCCAGAGTTCAATAAGAAAGGTATTGTATCAAGCAGCACTAGCTGGGCAGTCTTTATTGGGCTCATAAAGGATTATGATTTTGCCCTATTCTCTATATAAGTGAATTTCTTAAAATATCATTTTTTAAAATAGCACTTTTTCTTCTCATGATAGTGTTTCTTTAATATATTAACTTTCCCACATCCCATACTTTGATGGTTCGGCAATTTTCTAGTTCATTTTAAATCAGTTTTTGACAAAACAATACCAACAGTTCAGTAAGTGTCCCAGCTGAATTTTACAATTTACGTTTCTTCTTGAAATACCCACTTACTGAATAGCTTTAGAAACTAATAAAATTTTTCAATTTTAAAGCCCCAAACTCTTCATATTAAGCACTAAACTCTTGTGGAAGGGGGAGGGCGAGTGATAGTCAATGTTGATAGCAGGTTTTATTTTTAGCAATAGAAAAGCTTTTCTAAAATCAGTAATACACTGTAATTTACAGCTTTCATGGAAGCCCCAGTGTATGTATTTTTAGTAATACTTCTGGTGCTTTGGCACACACATACATGAGTGGATGTATGCCTATATGTATATACACTAATTCATAAATACACATAAATATATGCACATAAACTATTGCTGTTAGTTTTCTCTTTTCTGGTTAAAGAGTAATGACTAAGTAACATAGGTGAAAATCACCACTAATATAATTTTTTCTTCTGTGTTAGATAAGATGCAACAACTAAGATGAGTAGAACCCTATCTAAGACGTATGAACCCTGTTTATATATTACATGTATTAACAGTGAAGAAAAATACCAGTAACAACCACATTACCACAATTTGTAATTTATGATAACTTTGCATCAGTAATCACAAAAGCTACGTTTCAGTAAGGCTGTGAAATTTTTTTCACCATCAGAATGCAGCAGGAGTTCTTCATGTGCAAGTAAGCTCTTCTAAAGCTGGGGACCCAAACAGCTGCAGATTCAACTGCTTCAAAAATTTACCACGTTCAGTATGTGCCTATCCATTGGAGACAACCTCTGCTCAGCTGAGATAGGTGTAATTTTGGTCTACTTCAGAACAAATGAAAGCACTTCGCATTAAAATTGTCTTTCCTTCAGCTGTCGTACCTTACTTCCAGTTGAGAGAAATAACTAAAGGTTGAGGGCAGGAACTTCCTAGATGGCTCCAACTTACTCTGCAAGCAGCAATTGGACTTCGTTGCAAGAAAAAAAAAAAAAAAGCTGCATTTTCCAATCAATCTCTGTACAACTTTTTACCTAATACATTTTAATTCTACTATGGACACAGAAAGTTTAAACTCTCTATTTAATTAATATTAAATACATCTTCTCCACAGTCCACATGGAATTTTTTTCTTTAAATACAGGTTTAGTATTTTTTCTTTAACAGTTGTTAAAAGAGCTAAGTCAGCTCCAGGGTGTCAAGAAAATGGCACCAGAAAAAGGCATCTAAAAACGACACCCTGAGAATGGCAAGTCAGACATAAGGACTGCAAGGGGAGGAAGACTGTGCTTAAGTTTGCCTCACTCTTCTCTGTTAGCAGTTTTATAGTGAATGGAAACAACAGCTAATGAGGTTTGGTTATTTCACCGCTATGAAAATAACGTCTTAATTATAAGAATACATACATACATGGTTATGTATTTTCATACATAATGCATATCACACAGTTTTATTCATTTCATGTGAGGGATTGTTTTTCTCTTTTCCCTAATCCTCAGTGTCCCAAGGACAACTATGTTAATAATTTCATTTTGGTAAATGACCAGATAAGTTTTCAGATAACATTTCTATTTTTTCTAAAAAAGAAAAAATGCCTGGCTACAGAATAACAAAAATATTTTCAATTTTTACCATAATTTGAGGGATTCAGTACAACAGAGAGAAAATTCAAGAACTAAAACTAATTCTAAAACTAATTCTGAAAATAATCTGCCTTAATGGAGGTCATTTTAGAACCTTTGCATTTGATTGTATAAATGCTAATTGTCAGGGCCATCACAGACTTGTGGGATACTTTAAGTTTTCTGTCTGCCTTTCTGTTAACTTAGGATTGTTCTTCTTAAAAATATTTTTCTATCATTCTAGGTTTACAAGAATCTGGTAAGAGTACAGATGAATAGGAGGACTACAGCTTTCACCTTTTGCTGTCCTTCCTTGTGCCTTCAATCTGTCCCTCCAAATGGGATATCTGCAGAGGTAGTGAAGAACTCTCATTTTGGAGAAAGATACAGAATAAAGTGAGGAACTCATACACATGTGAAGAAAAATCACTGCACTTTGTCATACAGCAAACTCCATTACTTGCATAATACCATTTTCAGCTAGAGTGGGAGTAAAATACAATAGAATAAAATTCTGAGCAAGAATTTTCTAAGGCTAAAGCTAAGCAAACTATGTTCTAGGGAGTGGAAGGAACAAATTAGGTAAGAAGTTAACTCAAAAAGCTGATGTCATGGTGATATCATTGACCGGCTCTACCAGACAAACAAAACATATAATGATGCTTTGGAATGATATATGGAATGAGGAACAACATAAAGAATGTATGTTTAAACCAACTGCTGGCATCTCAAATGAAAATCTCCAGCAAATCAATCAGTTTTTCACATGCTTTGTTAAGATTTGCATCAGAAACCATATTTACAATATTTTCTATAGATGTGTAAGAATAGTACTGGCATCATGCTCTTGCAATGATATGAATTAAACCAAAAGGTAACCTGAGCACTAGTAAAGCAAAAAATCACCTGTTGAACAAGTAGTTAAGACATTTTGGCATTGAAAGAAATCAAGTGTTAACTGAAACAAGTCGTAAGTTATATCCTTTGCTAAAAAGTGCTCAGCAAACTTTCCTGTCTTCACAGGTAGAGAAGTTTTTCTTTTTTAGTAATCATTGCAAGATGTGCAAGCTGCAGGCAAAGCCAGAAAAGCTTCAGCAGTTGTAGACATCCTCCAGAGCACGAGACAAGCATTACTGCCAAAGCTTTTCTCAAGAATGACACATGCTGGAGTACTCACTCTATCCCCAGAGAGTGAATTTTCAGTGCAACATGGGACTTTGCTTAAATGTATAGGAATTTCTAAGGTATTTCAGAATTTACAGTTAAATATATACAAAATCATTCAGGGGCTGAAAAAAATATCTAAGATAAGGACCAGAAATAGCATGAACTGACCAAAAATGAAAACCTAAAAATGGAATCTTCAGAGTTGTCCCATATGCCAAGAAACACAAGGAATATGTCAACACAAGCACTACAAAATATTGACACTGCAGCTCTAACTAGGATAGATTTGTTTACAAAGCCTGGAAAAAGAAACCACACTTATTTTAGATTAATATGCTCATTCTGCTGAGGCAGCAGCTCTTAATAGAGTGACATCTAAGCTGGCGATGGTGTATTTGCAGTATTTGTACTAGATAAAGCACAGCTAGCACTGCTGACAGTAATATCTGATCCAGGACAACTTACTAAGTTTTTCTAAGTAAAGTAGTGATCTAAATGTTTTATCCTCAAGTCTAAGTATAATGGATTTAATGGAAAATAATCATGCGCATGCTGAAAGAGGTGCCTAGTTACTTTCCAGTCCCTGTTAAAACCCAGTGATTTCACTATATTATTTAATCAGTGTAGGCAAGTGGTGGTAATTTTTACAGAACAATCAGAGAACATATGTAGATAGAAATTAACAGATAATGTTTATATTATATTAATAATGTTTGGGGTTCCTTCCCATTGCAACTGCATATAGCGTTATCTGTGTGTTCACAGTGAGACACATTAGTTGAAAGCTAAAGTTCCTTTTTTTTAGTGTTAATGTTACAGAACCTTGGAAAAAAGATGACGCTGTGAACTAAATGTCCAAGTTTCTAAATCTCACACAAAAGAACCAGACAGAGCACGATAAAGCTCTTACACTTCAAGAAGAACCTGTCAGATAAAGAGTATTTTCTGCAAGTATCCTAAGCGACTGAAAGGTCAGCAATCATCTTATTTCCCAGACTGCTGTGCAATCCTCAACTATGGCCAAGGATGTAGCATTGGACTGTCTTCTGTCAAGGGAAGTACACTTCTAAAATTATAATCTACATTAACTCAGGAAAGAAACACAGGCTTTATTGCTCAAGAGCCTGGCAGCTGAACAGCAATATGTGAGATCTACCCTGTGAACAGTATGTACTGTAGGCAGCATTGTTAGAATGAAAGAAGACTAAAGATGAAGCCAAGACTCCTGGTGAGATCTATCAGATGCTTATTAGCACAAGAGATTTCAAAAGCTACAT
This sequence comes from Meleagris gallopavo, assembly GCF_905368555.1. Classification (NCBI taxonomy): domain Eukaryota; kingdom Metazoa; phylum Chordata; class Aves; order Galliformes; family Phasianidae; genus Meleagris; species Meleagris gallopavo. The sequence continues at coordinate 19,950,547 of NC_139410.1, read as the reverse complement.
GACAGAAGGGATAAAACAACAGAAAACAATCTAGGATGGTGTACAGTCAAGGAAGAGAAAGAAATATCAGTGTTATGTGTGAATGTAAGCTAAACATTTGTAAATGCCATTCTGCAGAAAAACTAATGTAAAAAGAAGACAAAAGTACTGACTTACTTCACACTCTTCGTGTTCTGAATACCTCATATTAGCTTTAAGGATAGTGGTTCATTTTTATTTTCATTCATTCAAAATCATCATCCAACTTTATACTGAAGGCCTCCTTTTCTCCTGTCTGCCAAGAAACCTGCAAGGAGGTTATTAATGTAATGCAATGTGGAAAAGTAGTTGAATGAAGCGGTGTCACGACACTCCAAGTATGGTGGAAACTTCTTCCAAGAATCTTTGTATCGAGTCATCTTTGAAGTTTATAGAAGGCTTGCAGCTCCATCCCCCCAGATAGCAAACTTCTGTGCATATCTACTGAAGAGGAAAGAAAAGGGAAGTGTCTTTGCCTCGGGATAAATCAAAAGGGATTTCAATTATGTCTGTTCTTGACAATGTCTAGTATGATAGGAACTTGCTGCAGAACAGGTTCCTGGCAAGACACAAGAGGAGAGAGGCCTTTGGGCATAACTATAATTTTGTTAAGATGTTAATTAAAATCCATATTGATCCACAAAGGAAAGTATACAATAGAAAATTGGTATATACTACATCTGGTGCAGGAAAGTCATTCATAAGAGTACTCAGGCTCCACAGGAAACACAGTGGTATCACTGACACAATAAAGGGCCCGAAAACTAAATGTGCACAGCCATTACAGTACTATGCTCACTTGAAAGACAAGGTGGGGAACTGTGATTAATTCTTTTCTAACTCAACGGCATAAAGCAGAGAGTAGATAAAAAACGGCACATGAACTACATGTTTATAAAGACTTTAAAGAAGAAGTGACTCAAGCAAAATCCTTTAAGGGCATATTCAATGGAAGTAATATGCCAACAACTTTGTCTAAAAGCTCTTGCTCAAAATTTACAAATCAAACACAAATATTTACCTTTTTTTTTTTTTTTAAACATCATATATCGCTGCAAAAATTGATGAACTTCAATAATGCAATATCAACTATTTGAATCTCTGCTGAAGGTTGCATGGTAAGTACCTTTAAAAAAAACTCCACTACCTCTTCCAATATTTAAATGAAAAGCCAGAACACAGATTTTTGCATGAACATAAATATTTTTCAAAGCTTTTTAACTAGCCAAACTTCTAATATTTACTAGTTAACCTCATATATACTGCACAGATTTTGCATTGTTTGTCATTCTTTGAAGAGTTAGAAAAGATGGGAGGTTTCAGAGTAAATTTATTAGGAGAAGCTCTTAAATAATCATGACTATATGCAGTAAAGAATCAAAACACATAGTAGAGATTGCAAGGTCCAAATTGTTAATCCAACAAATAGATGACCAGGAAATGCAGCATGTATTTACAGTGTTGATTAGGGCAAGAGAATTGAGAACACCCTAAAACACATGGAGCCCAACAATGCAATATACCCAACCAATATTTATTGCTGCTTCTGTAGAAGCAATTTCCATTTTGATGCGTTCTCTCACACATGATGTTCTGAAACAGTTAAGTAACAAGAAAAATACAGGTTCAAGATTATATCTGTCACAGATGAAAATACAGCATTTATGCAGCTTTACATTACAAAGCCACTGGTTTATGGACCCAAGGTTCTCTTGGGACTGCCACAAATCTACATATTGTCATACGGTGATAGATTTTTATGTTTGCGTATCTGAATTAAGAAGAACCCACATTAATAACCAAAACATACAAAACACAGTGATTGAATCTAAAGGTCTGAGGGAATTTAACAGTGTCATCTGGTTCTGATAGAGATCACAAGTAGTCCACAAAATCTGTCAGGAAAACATCCTATCTCAGCCAGCATTTTAGAAAGAAATCAAGGATTTTGTTAAAAACATGTAATTCCGGAGGTGGATGCTTACAATGTGGGAACATCTGAATTTGCTCTATGCTGCAATGAGAGAAGAGACTGATGACAGTCTTGTGCAAATGATTCTACAAACTACCAATGAAATTAATTCTGCCAGATGTTTTTCCAGCTAGTGAGTGATTTCTAAAATTCTACTGTGCTATTCTAGATGAACTTTAACACTGAATTCTGCCAAATAAAAGATCATTTTTCTGGACATAATCAACACTAAGCATGGAACTCCATAAATTTATGGAAATTGAACAAACACAGGAAAGAGATTATATGACAGCTACAGTAGCAAATAACTGGATCTGATGATAATTTGAGGATGTTTTCATTCTTGCTTTCCAAATTTATTACATTTACACTAGACACTAGGTTTTATTAGTAGCTTAAACCAGTTTTGGACATGAATGTTCGGAGTTGAAACATGAATTCATACTATGTATTCATGATTACTAAATTATTAGTCTGAATTTTCAGACTATTTCATGATTATTTCAGCTCATGGATAAGTCCTGCACATTACCATAGCCATCCCTCTCTCACCGATGCACTCATTTAAGGTACAGTTAATCTAATGAAGGACTCAACATGGATCTGGTTCAGAAGTTTAACTGGAGTTCTAGCCTAAAGTATTAGAGAATACATATGATTTAGCATCCTCGTGTTTTAGAAATAAGCATTTTGTATCTTCTACCACATAGAAAAATTAATATGCAGGTAAATGCTACAAAAAGTGGTATCTAATGCAACATTCTGGTATCTCTAAATAAATTTGTGATGTAACAAAAAAAAAAAAAAAAAAGGACAAATAGCAATCTACATCTGTATATCCACCATTGTAACCATATGATTTTGGTACGGTATATTTGATAAAGCAGTACATAAAAATGCAGTCAAATACCTCATAATTTCCTAACAGTATACTCTTTTTTTAGAGTACTTAGTAGATTTTTGATTTAACCTAGCTGGATATCAAAGACTCATTTTAAAGCAAGGTAAATAAACACACAAAAACACCGAGAAGCACAAAATCCCAGGCCTCCCAGGTTTCTGTAGTGAAATCTGACCCACTGAAAGCTACCAGCCTTATTTTAGGTATCATCTTTATTTCTTGTCCACTTTTTCATAGAGATCTCTCTATCTGTGCCCCCACCCATCCCTAGGAGGGAAACAATACATTCAATCTCAGGAAGCCACCTGTGCTTTTTAATAGCTATGCCTGACAAAGAATAAGTCTTGTAATATACGAGATCCATAAATGGAAAATCATTCAACATGTGAGAAAGGTGACTGAATTCACCAGTTTAGTGTCAGCTTTTAATTCCTAGGTTTGGGGGTTTTTTTTGAGTTTTTCTAAAATGCCATTCATGAAATATTAGAGATGCCTGTCTTTTATTAACATTATGTCCTCTGACATCCATGCAGTGAAAGATAAAAAGATGGCATTAAGTTTCAGCAGGGAAGTGAAATGTTGCGCGGTGCAAAGTGACCCAGTCTCATTTAACTGATTACCAAAATATAATCAAATAAAGCCTATGATCTTTACAGTGGCAAAAACAGTGCAGCAAGAAGACAAATACAATTTTTAAAAGTGAAAAGACCAATTGAAATAAACCATATCTGTTTGTAACATTTAAGTGAGTCCTCTGCAGCTATCTGGTCCTTGTAAGGCTATCCATATTGAGAAAAGAAAAAGAAAAGGAAACTCATGACAGACTGATGATGCGTGTGCAATTCAATTATATCAAGACAAACTGCCTTGGGTTGAGATTAGCAAAAGAAAACTTTAGGAAACACAGATTTTGTAAAACAGATCTAGACTTAATTGACACAATTCTTCTCACTCTGCTCACTTTTGATTGTTACTACAAATTTCAAGCACCTTTCTCTAACATGTTTTTTGATAGCTACTGACAAACTTGAGATATTTTCATGATGGACTTTGGCTGTAATCCACTATGGCAATTCCTCCGTTTCTAAACCCTCACATTTAGTCCTTCAAATCCATTCACTGAGAGCTGCCTCACCTGCCATTCTGATTGCAATGCCTCCCAGACCCTCATCAGCTCACCTCATCTATCCACTGTCACACAAACTTGGGCTCGATTTGTTGAAATGAAGGAAACTTCTACTGGGGTTGAATGATGTAATTTGGGGCTGAAACTAAGTGAAGCTTGCTGGTTTGGATTGTGCGTTAGGTGAAATTCTGTGAAACAAATCCTGAAAGAAAACAAAACAAGACTATGAATTCATGCTTCCATTTTGCACAGAATTACTCCTTTCAAAATAATTTCTAAGCATTTTAAACTAATCACAGTAGGCCTGAAAAAATGCAAGCAAAATTAAAATTGCAGTTTTACATTTATGTTTTAAATAAAAGAAGATAAGGGATTGGCTAAATGTCTCACAGAGTTACTCCCTTACTTGCTCACCTGTTGTTCACAGTTGTTCCTAACAGCCAAACAGGTTTACATGAGTACAGCTGTTGAGCCTAGTAGGGTTCAGTCTTTTCTCCATCTCTCCTTCCAAAAGGTACCAGAAAGGTACCCGTTGAAAGCAATCCAATTATTTTAAAAAATCTTTCATTTGGAAACAAACAAAGAAAAAAGTAACAAATGCTGATTTGTTGTCTTTTAGAATATTGCCAAGTCTGTGCTAAATATGGCGAAGCTTGCTGTCACAAGGGCTTGCAGTCCTTGCTGTCACAACCTGGTCTCTAGCTCTCATGGCATGATGGTGCAGTATAGAACACAAGCACTACAGCAACAAGGGAAAGAAGCTGTAAGACCTTTGCGGTGCTGCAGTTTTAATTCTGAAATTTTATTCAATAGAAATAGTCAAATCAAAGTAGTGCAACACTGAAACTTTGGTTTTGCTCTGTATTTACAGATCAATAGAAAAAGAAGAAAGGCTGAAACACCAAGCATGTTTTTACCCCTACAACACCTATATTGACAATACAACATGCGTCGTGTGAACAGCTTAGCCAAGAGATGGATGGGCTGATTCTGATCCTGGCTGCATCGGAAGAGCTCTGTAACCCAGCGTTTCACTCCAAAGCCCCACAAGGAAACAGCTATCCATGGGACCTTCCCCAGGAAACAACTCCCAGCCCTCACCATGACATAGTAACTGGTAACATGCTGGCAGCATTTAAATGGGTGCTCTTCATCTGACAGATACAAGGTGCAGGGACACAGAGCTAGTGAAGGAGGAGGTGACGGAGACTGCAGAGCTGAGACACACACAAACATCTATAGCTTCAAAAATGTACTTTTAATACACCTGGAAACCTCAATGAATGTTGTTTCTTACTCTGCCCAGATGCTCAGATTCATGCCACTAAATACAAGATCTAATGCCTGAAAAAAAAGTAAACATGTTACATATACATATACATATATCTGTGTGTGAATGTAAAAAATAAAAACAAAGAAAAAATACTCTATATAATAAAATGGCAATAAAAATCCCTTACCAATTACTCTGTTACCTTCTCAAAATAGGAATAGTATCTCTTATGCCTTAATTTTATGATTTCCTATGGCCCACGTTAAAAAAGTAATGCAATTATCCTTTATTAAAAGGTTGGCTGAGGTTCCTGTGAAAATCTGCTCAGGGTGATTATTTAGTTGGGTTTTTTATTTGTGGAATTTAGGCAAGAATGTCTCAAGCTGTTTGTCAAAATAGCTGCTTGATCTGCTTTAGTATTTTAGTATTTGTTTTAAAAAAAAAGCGTTTTCTAGCAAATAGAGAGTAAGGTTAAATACTCTGATTATGAACCCAAACGAAGATTTAAACACAAAGATTGTATAAAGGGGTTATTAATTTTGGTGCATTTGGAGTCAATTCTCAAGATTAAATAATTACAGTGTAACTAGAAATAGGTAGGTCACTCCAAAAATAATGCCTCCTGTTTGTTTGCAAGGAAACTACAACAGATACAAAGGGCACAGTACTATTTGTTAGAGCAAATTCTCAAGGACAAAACAATATTTTTCAACACAGTTACCACCATTAGCTATGCATTTTCAGCAGCAATAAACAAGAGTTGTTCATTTTGTGGTGTGACAGCTATGCATGGCTGTCCAGAACACGGCGTGCCTTTCTCAATGCTGTTGCCATTGCTGAAAAACACCACCCACTGCCTCTTTGGGCTCACATCCACTCTTTGGTCTCCATAAACATTCAGCAAGCATTGAAGAATGTCAATGGGAACAATTTTTTCCATATGGAGGAATTCAATGACTCCTCTTTGCACTTCATAAGCGCTTCCATGTCAGATGCCATTTTGTCAGACTGTCCCTTCACTGCCACCTGGCAACAACATGTAATGTAATACTCATGGGATGGGTTAAACCAATACCATCATACTAAAACATTTTTTTGCTAGAAGGTCTTTCCAAAGTATTCTACACAACTGATGTTAAAAAGGAACTACTAACATGGCTAGACTTCAACTAGGGGAGCATTCCAGTTTAAAAAGCTGAAACTTAATCATGTCCTTTAATTAAATTTTAATTAAAACAATGTCTAACAGTTGTTGTCTTGAATGGTGCTTTCAACATATATACAAACTCAAATATTGTTGCTGAGAAGCTATCCTGTAAATCATGCAGAAGCAACTTCAACCTCTGCTACTTGCCCCCACATTTTTTCTAGTTCTCTCTCCAGTTACTCTTGACTTAGCGGAGGTACAACTCTTATATACATTATAAAGCTGCATCCCCTCTTCAAGTCAACTACAAGCACCAGCTCCATTACAAAGGCGCAGGGGAGCCGGAGGACACTGCAATGACGACACAAAAAAAGACCTCTGGAAGGTACAGACAACCACAGCACGTGGCTTACTGCCACATGCCCAACGAGCAGCCCATAGAGTCTTTCAGGCCAAGTGCCACTATTGCAAAACTTCTGCCAACTTTTTTAGCCCTTCCCAAAAGTCATTAACTACTACTAGGATGTAGCAACTCTCTCTTACCATACCAGTTCCACTTTGCTTGTAAAAATATATCTTTATATAATTTTTTTCTTTTTTTTTTTTACTGAATAACAAAGACTATGGTTCTCTTATCTCCATCTTTCTTTCTGTAGCTTGACCAAATTTTTCAGAGGTACCACAAATAAGACTGTCCCTACTAAGCAATTCCCTGAAGATTGTGTCCTGGTAAGTTCCACTTTTATAATTATATCCCTTCGAAAACTTTCTAATTCACACCCTGCATATCTATCCCTACAAAAAAACTCTATATAAATTTACTGGAAATGACAATTTTCAGACATTTCCAATCTATGAAATTTGACGGGGGAAAAAGTATTACGTCTCTAGAATTTGATAGAGTGATTAAAAAACTACAGAAGGATTATCACTTATTAATCCCTTATTGTGCTTATTAAGTGCAATACTTTGAGCAATTTCTATAGATCCCTTTCTTACTTTATTCCTATCAGATTCATTAGCATATTTCTAGCTAATAACTAACAATCGCCCACTGCAGGAAAAAGGCCCTCCCTAAATCTGCTTCAGCAGTTGGACATTATGGCAATCTGGAAAACTCTTATTTCTCATTCAACAGCTTTATAGTGTATGCATGCCCTTGAAAACTCAGCACCCTGCTCAGCACCACCATGGCCCCATCCCACAGTAATACAGGAGCACTCTGATCCTGCAGCAATGCCTCCAGTTCCTGTGTTGCTCCACACTCAGATTCTCATACTTCTCTCTGCCATCCACTCCTGATCTCTGCCAAGAGACAGAGCTGAACAGTCTTTCAGACTAGGTTCACACAGTTCTTGTTATGATCATCATGCTTACGAATGCATCTTCTCTAATTCAGATATAAGTGTCTACTTTGCTGAGGTTCTCCAGGCATCCAGATTCTTCTTGGTTGCACTCAGATTTAGGTACCAAATGCTTGATGTGCCTCCACTGCCCAGTATGTTACTGAGTAGCACGCTCAGGGCGGTGCAGAGCTTGTTGTAGCTGTGACCTCAGCTAACTTAGTCCCAGTTTATCTCCCTGTACTATGGCAAATAAGTTATTTTCTATTTATTTTGTATTCTTTCCTTGGAAGACAATTTTTCTACAGAAACAACCAAACTGCAGTACCCCATGGTCACTTTTTAGTTAGCAAATCATTACTTGAACTTCCTTCCTTTTGTCCTAAGATCATGCAAAGGCTTTCTTGCTGCATAGTGACATTCAGTGTTCTCTCCTACTGACAGGGACACGGGTTTGTTTTAACTATACGTTATCTTTTTTTTCCTCTAATTATTGAGTTGTGTGAGTACTGCCAGAACACGTAAGTTACTGTTAATGCTCTTCTGAGTGTTGTTAAATGCTACACAAACTTTACATGGCAAGCTCATAACTCTTAACACATCAGATTTTCTACGTTAGTGGCTGTTCATCTAGTATGATTTCTTAATGGACTCTTTAAAAGAACTAGGTTGTGATTAATTGCAGCCAGTGATTAGGAACATGAAAAGAATTGGTTTGAACCTTTACCCTAGACATACACCAGGGTGAAAGAAAAGGCATAGGTTATAGCTTAATAGTTTTTCTTAGATAATTGGTGACGTTTCTTAATAGAACCAAACAATTCTAAATTTTGTTTATCAAACTCTCTCTTTCCTTTTTTCTCGCCTTGCTTTTTACTTCCCCTTATTGTGTCAAGTAGGGCACTGGAATTGAGATGGACTCATTGGGACTTTTCAGTCAACTGGAATACATTTGCATACAGCACCTTCCTTTATGTGGAAAAGTTTTGTACATAAAAATTCAGCTAGCTATAATTGTTAAAGAGCATTCAAACATTTATTTATATTATGTACCAACCTTTATCTTAATTCTCTTTTTTTCTTCCAGTTACTAACCTTTGCCTCCTAACAACAGGCTAAAATGTCATATAGTTAGCCTGTCCACTGGAGATTTTTCCAGAATGTTAAAAAGTAGATATTAAGAAATCACTATGCTGTTTATTTAGTTCTGCTTGTATGGAGGGGAGGGAGCTCTAAAGAACATTATCACTCATATACTCCTACCAAAACTTGTGTTTGAGTTCTTGAGCGTTTTTAGAGCTAGTGTCTAGATTTTTAAATCTCCACAATTTTAGCCAGGCAACATGATCTCTAATTTTTTAAAGTTTCACTGTATATGTGCAGAAAGCTCTTCGGGACTTGTCAAACTAGTCTTGGAAGACAGGATATGGAAAGCAATGAGTTCTTTTTATCATCATGCTGATTTTTTCAGTTCAGGTTTTTCAGCTGTGATGGTCCAAAGTTCTTTGGATAGATTTCCAACTGCATCTACCAAAGACATTAACATGCTCAGGAAGCCCACATTCAGAGTAACAAAGAGCTGGTAGTACGGTCATCAGTCTGCTACTGACAGAAATGAAAACAATTTCAAATACATTAATAAATCCTTTCATTTTTCAGCTTCACTATCGTTTTTAGAATTTACCCCTTTTACAAGCTAGCTGTGGAGCTTCAGTAATCGCAACTGCCTACCACAAAAGTCAATGTCTGCTCAGTTGCAGTGCTCCTTAGGCAATTTTTCTCAGCCTCACTTTGTCACCTGAAAAGCAGGATAACACTTCTGCAAATGTGTTTATAAATGCCTACATTTGAATGACTGGCATTTTGATATTGCCCCATCTCTATAAAGCCGTTCTTTTCATTAAATGACCAATAGAGAGTTCCAATCGCAGCACAGCCTTAGGTGTAATTTCTACAGTATAATCAGTGAATCACTGACTTTGCATCACAAGGATCCCTTTTCCTTACTCGGTATGCCAAAACTGTTCATCTTTCAGGAATCATCCAGCTAAACTTATTTCACCACAGTAGGAATATTAAAACATAGCGAGGCCCATTGTGTTTATTTATCAGAATCTAAAAACTCTCTGACAATTGAAGTTTCTATTTATTGCCACGCTGGTGCTACTTTATGAGTAAATCTGATAGGCACATGCTTGATAGAACAACCTGTAACTGCCTTGAACACTATCACAGAGCCTGAGAACATACATTAGTGTGCTCATTCCCATGCAGCGGGAAATAACCTTAGCAGGAACAGATCACAAGGAAATGCCGAAAAACAGTGGAAGTTGCATTTCTCATGTAGTCATGCCTGGGCACACAACCACTTCAACTTTTTTATGTCAATTAACTCATTTTTTTAATACTGGAGAAACGATTCGTTTTTTTGAGAGATTCATACTGGCCTGTTTCAGGGGTCCATCTAGTTCCAATCCCCCTGAGCCAGGTATTTCAGAACTGAAACCCAGACATAGAGATATTCTGTTCACTTAGAAATCTTGTTCAAAACACATCCTGAACCTTGTTGAAAAAGGTTCTTCCATTGCAATACATACATATTGCCTTTGTATCTGGAGCTGCAGAGATACCAGCACTTTAATCCTTCCTCTAGAGGCCTCAGCAATAAAGTGGGGGTAGCTACACTTACCTATTTTGTGGGGTGTTGTCAAGATTAATGCTTGCGGAGCCATAGGTAGGCAAAAATCATTATGGCTCCTGCAACTGCTAATGCACGGACTGCCTGCTGCACATGCATTGAGCCCGGTGGAAGCTAATTGACTCTTCCGAAGGTGCAGGAGTTTACCCAGGCCCTATCAATAAACTGTTAAGTGTTTAAAAAACAAAACAAAATGCCACTATATTAAATGAGAACACAGCACAACTTTCAAATGATCCTGTAGAACAGAGCCTCTGAGGCTAAGGATGGCACAGGAAAAGCATTCGTAACAGAATACAATGTGAAAATATATATTATAGAGATATAAAAACAGCTATTAAGGCAGCTGTTTGATATAACTCTGTACACATACTTTCAAACACACACATCTATGTGCATACAGCGCTTAAGCTACAATAAATATCTCACAGATGATAATGTGTGCAAACAGATGAAAATACAGACACGTGACTCTTGCACAACATTCCTTCAATTCTTCTCTAAACTTTTGTCTCATCTCTTCCAGAAGGCTGGAAGAAATATACTCATGGTTCGCTTTGGAGAATGCAAATGAAATTTCAAACCTATTTTCTCATCAATATATGCCACAAAAACAATTTATCTGACGTCAAATTCAAATAATTCACTTGACGTCACGCTGGAGAAGCCAACCATGAACACTGCACAAATTATTATTTTGATCCCATTGTTAGAACAGAATTACAGCAAAAACTGCACTTTCCACAGCTATTAAAGCATTGACCCTGGCAGAGCATGCTTTTGTGCTGAACTTTTTATATCACCAAGCCTATTAATCAGGTGGCAGTTCAAACTGATGCGCTTTATATAGTTGACCCCAGGCAGTGCTTTAATTACTTGGTATTAAATGGTAATTAAGACTTTTCACATTCAAGTTTAATCCAAAAAAATTAAGTGTAAAATCCAGTAATTTAATAAAGAGTTGTGTTCTTTACTGTGCCTAAGCCTGGACACTGAGGATGCAGCAATTTACTATTGACAAGCACTAAAGGAGCAGGTCATTTCACAAGTATAGTGTGGACAAAGGTGAGCCGGGCAACTGATGAAATCTGTGGCCAAGGCGAAATAGCAATCTCTGAGCCAAATGGTAATAAAGTTACTGAAATGAAGCATTGTAGCTTTGAAAGTGAACTGTCATAAGGAGGATACGGGCCTCAGGATGCTCTGTCTGACGTAATTAAAACATTATTCCCTTATAGCCAATCCAGGCGCTTGGCCCTACCTCTGCTTTTGTATGCTACACCTGAAGGGCAAACGCACCTGGGTAAAACTGACCAAGAAATGCCAGCAATCGCAGCAGCCTTTCAGTGAAACAGCAACCACCTCAGAGAAGTACTTATTAAATTTCCAATAAAGAATTGTGCTTAAATGTTTGTTCATATAGTATAAAATTATCTAGCTGTATTTTCACCCAAGTGCAAGAACCAAGTAGCTACATACTCAAATGTCGCTATCCAAAATTCCCCACTAAATCAAAGACAATTACTTTCCTCAATGGCTATTAAAGGCAGATAGTTTAATCACTGGGGAGGCAATCTGGTGCACAGGACGCTGGAACAGGGGTGTGGAGATGTAGGCTTAACTCGCAGCTCTGCTACTGACCTGCTAGGTGACCTTGGGCAAGTCTCTTCACATTTCAGCGCCTCTTTGTGTCCCTATTAACCTTTGTCCGTCTCAGCTATTTAGAATGTAACCCCTCTGACGCAGAACAGTCTCTCAGTACATGTTTTTACAATACCAGCACAACAAGGTCACCATCTTGGTTGAGACCTCTAAGTGTTACAGTAATCCAAATAAATAAGAACAATATATTCAATTATTCAGAATCCATCTTACATTTATTCAATTTTCTCATAACATCTGGATAGCTGAGGCACCACCACAGATTAGAAAGTGCAACCTACATCCTCTTAATGTTAATGTCTTACCTGCTGTTTGGGTAATTGAAATCTGCACTGATTTTCATGAAGCAAAGAACACCTAACCCACCGCCTTTAACACAAAGAATGGAACAAGCCATTAGTTCCCAAGTTACGATATAAATCATGCCTGGAAGAGAAACAAGAAGGTCCACCCAGGATGAAGTTTGACCCAGCAAATCACTTAAGAATGTCCTTAAGTTTAAGCATGAATATTCTCATTGAAGCTCCTGAAGTAGGCTTAGATAAGGAATTGGAGCCTTTCAGAGTTTGAGAATGGCTCTGAAGAAGATTTGAAAGAAAGTGTGATAAAAACATGAATGTAAGTACGTTAATACGTACACTGTGAAATAATGCATTATTCCAAAGGTTCCCAAAAGAGTGAGCAAAAATACAGCCGTCATTAAAACAGGTGACTAATCGATGGGCGTTCCTTGACACTCAGCATGCTCCCCACCAAGCACATACCACATCCATGCATGCAATTCAAAGAATACTATAAGTACTTGCATTTCCTTTATCAATATCAATGGTACTTTGAAAGTATTTACGTGCAGGAAAAAATAATGCAGATATCCCTATCTGTGACACGTTGCCTTCAAAAATATTATTGAATCAATTAAGGTGTAGTTCTTGTGAATTCTGACCATATTTTCAAGAAATACTCGAAGTTAAACGAGGAACATATAAATAAAACTAATAAAAATAAGATGCGAGATTTTATCTAATCTATTCACTCAGAAGCTTGAAGCCAACAAGCAGAAAAAAAGCTCCAAAACATCAAGATTTAGTTACTTAAGTATGTACAGTGGAAAGCACACGAACAAGAATCATTCTTCCTTTCTTAACTCAGGTATGCTCACCCTCAGTTCATTCTGAGTCTTCGGAAACAAAAAATAAACACAAAATTATAGAACACGAAACACTCCCAACTGGCAGTTGGAGCACCAGTAGCAGTAAAGAATTGTAATTAAAGATGTACTGATCCACAAAGGAAGCTCCGAACAACTGTCTTGGCAATGCAACTTTTGCAAATCAACTAAAATCCTACCAGAAGAAAGAGCTTGAGCCTATGCAGATACTGATATATCAATAATATGTCATCAGTGACAGTAGAATAAGAGACATCAGTTAAGAAAAAAAAAAAAAAAAGAAGAAAAACCCACACATGGCTTAATATTCAGCCTCTGAAGAAAAGTAAAAGCTCTACACACACACACACACACACACAAAAGCAGAAAAAGCAGCCTGCTGCCCTTCCTACTCTCATAAATTTTTACTGTCCAAACTCAAGCTTGGGGTACAACATAATTTTTATTTTTCACGCAAGACATCTTGTTTGCAAGTACAGCATGACAGTAGGATGAAACACATTGGAGGTTGGAATGAGCACAAATTATTATCACTAGAAAAGGACAATTATCTGAAAAAAAAAATTGCATAAACTATTTGTCTTGTATGTATAAAAATCTATAACAATCTAAATGACTCTGAAATAAAACAAGAAAAACACACCAAGATCTTATTTAATAAAAGGAGTGTCATTAAAGATATTTGCCTCTCCTAAGAATTCATATACAGTCAAAACGTGGAAAATGCAGCTCCTTTAGCAAGGAGCTCAGTTACCACAACTGATCCTCATTGCCAGCCTTAGAATTCTAATTGTGTTTAATACAGTTTCATGTTGCACCAAAGTACAAAATCAATACCATTTGTCCAGCAAACAGGAAAAATAGAATCTATAAACTGCTCTTATTGAGTAATTAAACACCTATTATTGTCATGAGTGGTGAAACAATGAATTTGATAAGACAAATTTTTGCAAGAAAACACTGCAGTGATTAATACCTCCCTACGTATTAAATAAAAATGACTGCCTTTTGTGCAGTACTGCTGGCAGAAGAACAGGAATGAGAGAAGTAGTTGCCAGTGCCACAATAACAGGCTAACCTTGAACTGAACTCCTTTCCTCAAGAAATTAAATGCTGTAGCAGGACTTTAAATCCCTCCACTTAGAGCTCATTTGTGTTCCACGTAACCTGCAGTTCCTGAAGAGAACTCATTATCTTCAAAAGGAGAATCCTTTTATAATTTCTTTACAAATGTGTATATTGTTTCTACAAAAAGTATTTCATATCAGAAAAGGGATAAGAGTATTAACAGTGTAAGCAAGGCAAAAAGGCTCGTATCATTAAGACACCATTTCTGCTTCCTGGGAATTCAAACAGCAGCCACAGTGGAAAAACGAATGAGAATGAGGTTAAAGAAAATGTACCTTTACAGCAAAATTTTAATCTGTTAGATTGATGCTAAACTGCCTTGGTCTTTCTGCTGCTATATGCTGTATTTCTATGTATAGACCCCCTCCCCCAATGCCCCTCCTGTAGCTTTGGCTTCCTATTTTTCTTTTCACTTAGAATGATGCACTAGGAACAACTATAGAGTACAAAAGATGAATCTATGGATGTGACACTTGTAAAGGGTAACCCTATTTCACAAGTGAGATGGGACAAAAAAGAAAGAAAAAAGGCCACAGAAGCAATAACTGCTCACTGAATTACCATTAAATTGTAAGATTTACAATCCAATGTACAGTAAGTGCATATCTAATGGAGTTTGTCCTCTAAAAGAATATAAAGTAGATCTTTGCAGCGTAAGATGTATGCAGGTTATTTTTTTATTTTTTGCTTTTTTTTTTTTTTTTTTAAATTGGAGTACACAGAAAACAAATGTGCACATAAATTCCAGGATTTTTATATATATTAAAACTGTGCCAAGGCCAACATTAAAATATGATAAATACAGCATGATTAGTAGGATCTGGCTTTTTATTTTCAAAACATGCTCACACTCTACAAAGAGAGATAAAAGATGACTTCAGTACAGCCAGTCAATACTGCTTTCACAGATATCATTGGCGAAAGCAGATCACATTATTATAAATTCAGTTTATTGCTATGATCTACTGGAATTCAATGAAACGACTGAAATGACTTTTAGTGGGGGGTGGCAGAGCAGCTGCTGACCATTTCCAACGTCCTTTACACACAATATCTAGACAGAAGTTTCAGATCACTTTGTTCAGTAGGGCCTTAAATCACCCACAATATATATATTCATATAGAGAATGCAGTATTAAGAAGACTCGGGCACAGCACTATTTTTTCCCTATTTTTGTATATATTCCCAAATATTTTTGTCCCTAATTTCACTAGTGTTATTCATGGAAGCAAAAAAACTTGAACGATTTGTTTATAAATCAGCGAGGCATATCAAACAATTATTTAAACAAGCTTTTTACACAAAATGCCAGACAGATTATCATTATACTATATTACTGTGGTGTACATAATTGCATTTTACAGGACGACTCTGGAAAATTCAAGCCTTAAGTAAGAAAACAGAACTATTAAACAGACAAAGGAACTTTGGAGTGGGTGAACCATTCAAACAGCAGCAAGCAGATCACATTCTTCACTCTTAATTTGAATAAGCTTTGCTTTCCCTTGTTAAACTTGGAGCTTCCACATCTCAACAAACAGCACTAAAAGTTTTACTTTCCCAAAACTAAGTTTGCCTACCACAAAAATTTTCCCCTTATCTGGCTTTTATTTTAACGGATTAAAAAGCAACACACAAGATCAGCAACGATAGCCTTGTTCTCTCCAACCTCAGTGAATCAAGTTCACTGGAGGTGAAGCGGTGGAATTATCAGTACAAGTGGCTGTGTCATCAAAGCGTTCCGAGAGGTAGTGTATGGAAATGCCTAAACAAACAGAAGCATAAAAGCTGTCTGTATAGGAAAAGCTTCTCCCAAGGTTTTTCATTAAAACAATTCCAATCGCAGCTCCATGATGCAGCATTATATTATGTGAGAAATATAAAATCTTGACATTTTTCTAAATGTGAATGGGTTAAAGAACCTCTCCACGCTACAGTGAGCCTGAGAATTTCCAGCAGCTGATGAAGACCAGTTGACCACCTGATACTTTTTCAGCTGGGTGATAAAATTAAAGGATTGCTTTGATTTGCTTGAGGGATTACTTTCTATAGTTAATTGTATAAAGTGCACAGTCTTACAAAAGGGAAAAATACCAAGAAGGTTAATGTAGAGTGAGCTAATTGCAAGCTGATTACATTGTGCAAAGCAAGAGATATTACTGGCGTTACATACCATCACAAGGACCAGCCTATTCCACCCTGCTGCTGCAGCAAACAAGCTGATTTGCTAACAAAGTGGTCAGCTCGGGCACTTGCACAGCATCTCGGTAGGTCCACAGGCGACTGCTTCCCATGCAGAGAATCTCAAGCTCCATTTTCCAATCTGATTACATGGCTTCTTATTCCAGCAGCCTTAAACCTTCATGGCAGTTTACCAACATTTTCATCACTTTTTCTTTTACAAAGCAAAAGAACTGATAAGCTCTCAGGTACCCGGGATTTCATAGTCGATGGCTGGCAGCCAGCCAGCTTCCCTCGCAGCACAAATGTTTCGTGCCACAATGCAAAAAGCACACTGAATTTAACAGATAGCACAGGACTATTAGAATTTTGCAGTCCGTACAAGCAGGCAGCATGTTTCTGTCTTTGCAGATGCAGACAGTTCTGTTTAGCCGCATTTATAACATGCCTACATCCGAAGGGACAGGGTAAAAAAAAAAAAAAAAAAAAAAAAAAAGAAAAAGGCAGAGAACAAATGAAGACAGAGCACTGTCACTAATTCAATGGCACTACAAAGTGTACATCCAAGTTACTTCATTACAAAGCTGCCAGATTACTGAGAATTAGAGGCAGTGCTCGCAACTTTTGATAAAAACTTAATTTAACAAAAAGGAAAATAAATCTCCACATTAAATGAAGTTGTCAGACTTAAGATGAAATACTATTTTTACGCTAGAGCAAATGAAAAAAATGAGACACTGTTGCCTATTTTGTCACGTGAAACGCTTACATATTGCATTAAAGCAGCCACAAGATATCATAGATATCATATACCTGGGTTTACTTACATCACTCGAATGATGAAAGAACAAAAAGACAATTCACACTGGCAAACATGACACAGCTTTATAAAAGGCTCATTCTGATTTATATTGTGCACTGTCTAAAAATCTGAGGTATGTGGGAAAAATTAATATATAAACATACGTGTGTGTACATAGAAAGCAAACAACACAGTACAGAATGAAAGTTCTGGAAGGAGATTATCCTGTAAATCCTAAGGATTTCAACAAAAAGAAATCCACTAATAAGCAAGAGACAAGGGAACTCCCTTCTTTTTCCTTAAAGAAAAAGACAGCAATATTAAACCAGCGAGTTTTCTCTGATTGCTGCGGAGGCTCACACCGACCATCCAAGCACTGTCGGCATAGCGCCCCAAAGCCCGCCTGGAACTCACATAGCAAAAAGTAAATTGCACAGATAACAATCCACCTCCTTCTCCCCAAGCAGAACATTTTTAACGTTGAGTGGACGGTACGGAAACCCAAAGGAATAAGGCCCTTACAGTATTCTTGGAAGAAACGCAGTTTTGCATATCACAGCTTCCATGGTAAGGGGGCAAGGGTGGGAAGGCGGAGGGCAAGACAGTGAGTTATGGAGCAAGGGGAATAAAACCCAACCAAGTACAAGCCCGTTGGCGCGATGGTTCGGCGCTCAGCTCCCCACGGCGCCGCCCCCGCACCCCGGAGCCACCGGCACCAGCACCGCCGGACCGGCCGGGATTTGAACTCGCGCCCCGAACGGCCCTGAGCCACGGGGTCGCGCTGCGGGCGGGGAGGCCTCGGGCACGGCACGGCACGGCACGGCACGGCACGGCACGGCACGGCACGGCACGGCACGGCACGGCACGGCACGGCACGGCACGGCACGGCACGGCACGGCACGGCACGGCACGGCACGGCACGGCACGGCACGGCACGGCACGGCACGGCACGGCACGGCACGGCGGGTTGGGCCGAAGCGGAGGATGCTCGGCCTCCCGGTCCCTCTCCGCGTGTGTATTTGTAGACGCGCATCGCCGTGTGCGGCGCTACAAATGCTACAAATGTTTGTGGAGAAGCACAGAAATGAGCTCCCCGCAGCCATACGTCGTGCCCAGCGTTGCCGAAACCTTCCCACCCCAACTCCTTCGCACAGCTGCGGGGCCATACACGTGCACACGGCGGCTGCACGCGTGCAGCCTAACACACCTCATGTGGTTACATGTAATACCGTGAGCAAGTGTGTAGCTTTATCTTTAAAATTACACGTCCTAATTTGCATGGAAATACCAGCTCTAATAAAATAAAAAAAACAACAAGAACCAGCTTCCAGTACCAACACCTTATTCCCATGAACAATTCCCAGTAAACTGTTCCAACTGCAGGGCTTGGGAGGGGTTGCTGCTGGTAGATGCAGGTTGGGCATTACCTTTTTTTTTTTTTCCTTCTTTTTTTTTTCCTCTTTTCCTTTTTTGCTTTCCTCTATGATTTATTGGATGGTGAGCAAACCCACTTAAACTATAGTTGTCCGTATGAATCACTAATTTTCATGTTTCTAATTAAAATGTAAACAGTGTAATGAAGACATCAAGTTTTTAGGCAAATGTCTCTTCCAGTGCCACTTGGGGTATGGTAATTACTGAAGCAGATCTATGGATGCTCCCGAATCCTCTACAAGTCCAGATTAAAAGCATTACTGCTAAACCTTGCTTTTTACACCAGGGAATTGTGTTCTCTAACCTATTCCCAGTTTGCTTACAGATGCATATCTGTACAAGCCTTTATAACTAGTCATTAAAAAAAATCAAAATAGAAGTTTATCACAGAAATGGAACAGTTTGTGAAGGGAAAAAAAAAAAGTGACTTTGCTTAAAATCAAATTTGATTTCCCTTTTATGATTACACGTAGCTTATGATTACCGGCATTCTAAAACCTGGGCTGAAAACTTACCGCCTTAAGTGCCTCCTGCAGAAAAATAGGTGAGGTTTACCAGGAGAATTTTCTAAAAAGCATAAATGATATGTCAGGCATGTATCAAAATTCCTATTGTCCCAAAACGCTTGTTTCACAGTCAATTAATTTGGTATATATATTAATTGGGAAAACACTGATTAAAGAAAAAAAAAAAAAAAAAAAAAGAAATCTATTCACTGAGAATAAAAATGTAAATGCCCATTCCAAATACAAAATTCTTGATGTGCAACTGAAAGTCTTTTGTCATATTTATTCCAGCCTTTATGTCTATATCTGAAATTTGTCAGAATTTATCCTAAAGCAAATGACCTCTGCTGCATTTACCGAAGGAATACAAGTCCTCTCCTGCTTACAATTGTTAATTGAGCCTGTCTGCTGCAGAATCTCTTTCCTCTCCAAATAAGCCAGGATACTTGTTTTACATATTTACTGCCACGCACTTGAACAGTACTCTGTTTTATAGTACTGGGGGTTCCCCCCCTCCCTTCTGGAAGCTTTTTTTTTTTTTTTTCCTCCCCTTCTGTACTCCAAGTAGCTAAAGCTGCAATCCACAGTGAAATAAAGCGTCTGAAATGCCTAGCAGAGGAGGATTTTCTCCCTCCCTTCCTGTACTCCAAGTCCACATTCTGACTGGTCTGGCCAATTTTCATATTATTTTTACATAAATGCTAGACAAGCATGGCTGTGTAGCTAACCTAGATCGTGAAGATGAGAGTGCACGGGATGTATGCGTGCATATGCGTGCATGCATAAACATTTTAGTGGGTGGTCCACCATTTCAGTTTTATTGTACTAGTAAAGTACTGTACACAAACACACAAATACTTCTCAGTTAGAAAAAAATATACGTAGGATTTCAGATTACATCAAATCATAGAGCATCTTGTCCCTCAAACCATAAATGCCTTAGCAGAATAAAACAAAACAAAACACTATTTAGGCATTTCCTTCAAATGTATTGTTCCAGCAAAATCAGATTTAATTAGACAAATAGCAATTTAAAGGCTAGGGCTTTATAATGTGGTACTCCTGAAAATGATGGAGGGTTGCAAGTGAAAACACACAGTTCTCATTTAGCTTCATGCTTCAGAAAAAAATTACACACACACGCTAAATTTTTTTTTTTTTCCTTTATGGATCAAGACAATGGGGAAATCTTACGTCCTCACACCAGTTCCAAGGCCATACTAATCAGGTGTAATTTTTAATGAACACTGACTGTTTGGTGCTTATTCAAGGTATTTCATTAGGAGGTTATTCATTTAAGATAAATGTTTCAACCATATCAAGCTGTAACCTTTCTTGAAATGTAAATGAATGGTTTAAATGAGAAGATTAATAAAGAAGGGATGTTCCAATTCCAAGCATGGCATGCTATGTATTTTTAAATTTGTCTATGCCAGATGCTGTCAGTCAGAACAAAAAACTGTCCAAGCAGACAATCTGTGCGTCTGAATGTTGATCATGTTGGAAAGTAAAGGGGGAGGGGGGAGAGAGTGTGTCAAGGATTCATGGTCCTTCATCTTTGCAGTAGAGCAAACACGTCTCTCAGTATAACGACAGACAGCTGCTTCCACTTTCTAATGTGCCCTAACTTAGATCACTGAAAGAATTGTCAGCACTCAGAGAAACACACAAAGATAACACAGCCAGCTGCCATGAAGGGGGAAACAGCACAGCTCAGAAGAAATGGGATTTGTTCCATTTGCATGATGCTGGCTCCCTTGGGCCCCTTTCTTTCAAATCCAAAGCACAAAAGACAACACTTAACATATTTGCTTAAAGATGACAACCTCATGTTGATTTCATTTGGATGTAACAGTGTCAGGATTACAGATATAAGAATATATTATATCTGTAACAGAGACTGACAAATGTATCCATCAGTGAAACTGTCTGATTCATCTGCTTATACAGCCATTTTACCATCCCAAGGGTGCCATCTAAGTAGTAACTTTAGAAGACTGAAGGTCTAATTTTATTACACCACATTTCAACCTACTAAACAATATTATTTCTAAAATAGATCATTTTTATTGGAAGCCTCCCTGATGAAAAATCCAGTAGACACCGGAGAATTTATGAACTGTATGGGTCCTTTGAACTCAATATACTGCCCATTTTAAGCAACTTTCTTCATATATGATCAAAACCTAAGCTCAAATAACCGAAACCAAGGTAAAAAACACAGATGATAATGAGAGGAATTTAAATATGACATCATAGCCTGCTGCTGTTTGAGTATCTGCTGTTTGGCAGTCCGTCACTATTCAAAGTGCTTTACCACATCCTTGTTATGGTTCTGCTTCAACAAAATAGTTTCTTTGATAGAAACTCCACAAGTAATCATTCAAAACACTGTGACCAGCTGTGCAGTCAAGGTTTTCACCGGGCAGTCTGTAAGTCACACGAAAGCTACCAAAAGCCAAACATGCCAGTGCTCACATTACAGTGCAGTTGCAGAAACAGAAAACCAAAGAAAAGGGCGCACGCGTGTACGATCGCTCATCAGTGCAGCTTTATGGACCGGCTTTTTTTTTTAATCAGATGAAACAATTAGGCTGTGGTTACAGGCTGGCTTCAAACACATTACACTCAACTGTCTGAAGGTGAAAGCCTCCCCCCCTCCACCACCACCACCAAGTGCTTCACAGAATGCTCCCACCACACTGCTTTGTCTGGAGGAACTCAGACTGCTTGTTGCTATCTGCTGCCACCAAGAACTGCACTGCAATTCACTAGATTGAAGTTGTTTTGTAAAATGGAGTTAACTGCTGTACGTGGAATTTCAGCACAGCAGATGGTTACCAATCATTATTTTCAATTTGTTTAGTTTGAAGTAATGGGGCTGGTTGGGAGGAGCAGCGAGGACAGAAGCGGGGAAAGGAGCGAGCTCAGCTACTCTGCCTCTCTGTACAGGCAGTGCTAGATGGTACTGGTGTTAAAAGGAGGTAAAAAAGGCTCCACTGGAACAAAGCTAAGCAGTAAATAAACAAACATGTTTGAAATCAGTTGGTTGTTTTTTTTTTTTTCACTTTATAAAGCATACGACATTTAAAAGGGAGCATTTATTGATCAATTTGTGCCCTGTTCAAGAGTTAACTTACATTTTAAATATTGGAAATGGATTTTAAAGTTTCCAGCGGTAAATTGTCTCTGTTCACATTTTGCCATCATTCAAGTTTAAATCACTCTCTACTATAAGTGGTTCAGTTGTTGAACTGGAAATGGAAAAGGAACCATTTATGGACAAGTGCACATGAACAGAAATTAAGCTGTAAATATCTGGGCTGGGCCATTATTGTAGTCCAGAAACATCTGGGGCTGAAGCCCAGGCTGGGCCTCGCTCCTTCAGTGTTCAGGTAATTGCTTAGATGATTTATAACTTACTGTTTCTATTAAGAATGGCTGAAAGAGAAATTTGGAGCCTGAATTCTAAAATGATCTCCAAGGCTTTGCTTTCACTTTCATTTGTTCAGGTGGAAGAAAAAAAAAAAAAAAAAAAGAGGAAAAAAAAAGTCCTTAGCTATTTTTCTCCCAATCCTATGTTTAAGAGCTACAATGTTCCACAAGGACAAAAATCATCCCTTTCTCCATTCATACCAAAGGCATGACACCAGCAAACGTGTACCCTTTCAGCAGCAAAACTGAAGACCATTCCTCCAGCTTACATTTGAGTTGCTCAATGCTTAACACTGCCCAGCAAAATTCATTTTGAATCATTTCCCTCACATAAGTGCTTAAATTCCTATACAATGTACGGATACATTCACAGCACATTCAGTTGTCCCTGTTCTGTCAATCTGAGACGCTATGCCTACAGCCGTACATGAGATGGGCATTGCTGTATCATCCTGCCAAGAGCCCAGAGAGACCACAGCCGCATCACAGAGATGCTCTGGCCCTTGGACTGGCCTCCCCCCTTCCTTAACATAGCCTGAGTCCCTTGGCTGCCATAGCAAGCTGTAAAAGACATATATTAGGCAGGGCTTGTGTACTGGTTTCTGGAGGACAACAGGCATAACAGCAGAGACAGTCTCTGCCCTTAAACCACTCCAGCATCAAAAAATTTGGTTAAGACTTACCAGATATCCTAACTGCATTTTCACCCCTTTTCCATCATGGTGAAAGCTTATTCCAAGTACTTTTCTGGGGATGGGGCTTGTAAGGGGATCAGCCACGCAGCCCTGCGGGGATTGCACTCCCACCCTGTGCCAGGGTTTCTGCATATTGGGCAGCTTACTGCCCTCCTCCAGCATGCAACACCGAGCAAGAGAACGACTGCAGCTTGGGGGTATGCCAAGGTGGAAGGGACACACCTGCAACTGCCTCAGCCCCTTCAAGAAGAGGGGACTATAGGAGGGACAAAATGCACCACCGTTATTTCTCCAGGAATGTAACTATGCTTTCACCACAGATGATCAATTTATAAAAAAATAGCACCTGGGACTTCCATAGATGGTGCTTCATCTTGTAAATATTTCTTTCCTTCATGTCCATAAACTATGAAATGCCAACAAAAGCTGTATGATTTTAAAGTAATAGAAAACTGCATATGGGGTTGTATCAATCTAGGAACACACTAAATAAGCCATCCAACCACTGACTGCATTTTGGTAAACTCTCCAACAAAATTTGGTTCAGGATTGCCTATAAAGCAGACACCATATACTTCCTACAGCATTCAGCTTCTTATTTCTTTTAAAATAAGTTTAAAATAAAAGTTTGGAAAATTAAGTGGGAATTGAGCACTAATCTCCCAATTACATGCCTACAAAGTAAACAAAACCTGTCTCCATATCTTTTGCTGGATTTTTTTTCACATTTTTTCCATTTGTTGTTCAGACGTACAGAAATCCAGCAATGTAGTTAGGCTTCAAGGGTCAACAGTGAACGCCTAGTTAAAATGCTGCTTTCATGCAATTAAGCATGTTACTCTGGGCAAACCTGCTTCTTATCTGTATGACTACATGGAGGACTCAGTGCAGTCATCAACAGGAAATACTTTTCTCCTCCTAAAGCGTATGTGCTCCAACTACACTTCAGTTTGGATTGGCAAAGTAATTTTTAGAAATGTTCAAGCAGTAAGTGCCCAAGGTAAATAGCACCCTTTTAGGAAAACTTGTAAACTTTTTACTGACACTTAAAGCAACGACTTTTTTTTTTTTTTTTTTTTTTTTTTTTTTTACATATAAATTTTTCCCTATAGAACAATATTCCTATTCTCAGACCAGAATTAAACTATGGATTGCAATGTGGATGGTTTCTTACTTTATGGCACCAAATCCAAGAGTAGTTGCTCTCTTGTTCTACTTCAGTACAACTACTGAAAAACTAAAGCAAAGCATAAGATTCATCTAAACTACTGGAAGCCCTCTGATTTCTAATGGTGATATACTGAATGATGAGAGAATCATGGCCAAACATTTGAACTGAAGAAGAAGTCTGACATCACATAAATATCAGTGTTGGTAACAGTAGTCCACACAAGAACAAAAAATGTGACATATGGCATTTCATAAGACAGTGTCATGGAACTGAATCTAAGCCACTGTAATAATCTAGATTTTAGTATAAGTTTTAGTACCTAAGTTTTGCAAGTCTAGAATATTGTGGGCTGGCTTCTGTAGCCTTCTCTACAGCAAAGAGCAGTGCATACCTAAAGAAAGATTACCAGGATGTCGTAAAGGTATAAATCTACTTTACTGTAACCAACTGAACCTTATTATCATACCATAGTGGATTGGAGTCTTCATGTTCATAAATAGTGTTGCTGGGAAAAAAAAAAAAAAAATCACAAGTACAAAAGAAAAGAAGAAAGAAATGAAAGCAAGTCAGCAAAACTCTGGGAAGTATGAGAAATACACTTAGAAATTTCATTATGCAAAAAAAAATGGAATTCTGCCTGTAGGTGTTAAGCCTTTGGGTGTTGGCTGTGCAGTTGAGGCTTGGCCAAGGAGGTTGCTGCCCTGCCCTCTAGGGGCTGGGTGTCTGCTGAAGGAACTTCTCAGCTGATAGTGAAATACAGAGGAAACTTGTGGAACAAGATCTGTAAGCAGTGCTTTCCCCTTTCATTTTTTTCTAAGTATATTTTATGTACTCTAAAAAACTGTAAGTATTAATACAGCAAACCAAATCTCTAAAGGATTCCTGTCAAGTATAAATACATGCATAAACACAAGATATAATTAAAAAAGTCTTTTCTTAATGAGTTCATGGGTGCTTTGGCACAGTGCATAAAATGTAAATTTGAAATTTTAAGATGATATATCAATTCCTGCAGTAGGGCTTTGGAATTAAAATATATAAAATATATATATCCAGCATCAGTTCAGATTCGGGTTATTCAGACTAACATGGAGCCACACCCTACAAATAACAGTGATAAATTTTCTTACCATTCACCTGTGTAGCCATACAGTGTGGATCTTTTTAAAGACAAAAACATCTCAGAGTAAAAACAGGGACAAATTTTGCTTAGACAGTAGGTAAAAAGCTCCGATTCACCTAGTCAATCACACACTAGTTGAAATACAGCCCACAGAGCACTTACAGACACAGCCCAATGACGAGGCATTTGGTGCACAAATGCAAATGAATGGCTTTTTTTCCTTCTTAAACCACACATGACTTTTATCCTTATTATCTTACTACTGACAGCAAGTAAGTCTTGTTACATCTAACTAGGAAACAAACTTGCTTGCCAGGAGTCCAGTGTTGAACTACCCACGACACTTTAGAAACCATACACTAGTAAATTATATTACAACATAAAAGAAATTCCTCCTGAAAGCGGTTATCCTGTAAGAAACATGGGTATACAAGGCTTCCCTCCTTCCAGTGTCTATTCACTGCGTAATGAACACATTAATAGCTATCCAGTCACAGTCTTTCACTTAAATTATGCACGAAACGTGCCAATTTGAAACTGGTTGGTATACAGAGCAAAAAGAAACAACATGAGGAAAATAGTTATTTTCACCTCTAAAAGGATAGTTATGTGATAAATTAACATCATTAATGCAAACCTCATTATTGCAACTACACAGTACTATCGTGCCTGTTCGTACTTAATTTTCTTGTGGAAATTACATTATACAACACAGCATATAATCGGTTCTGATTGGGGTAGGAGAGAACCAGTCGTTAACTATGACTAAAATGACCAGTTTTCCAGCGCAGTTGTCTTCTAATTAAATCTAAGTGTGGAGCACAGTCATTGAGATATGCTGTAATGATTTGCTTGGAAGTCTTTTTCCCTTTTGTTGTTTCCCTTCTGCTTATCAGACTGCCTTACACCTCTACCTTACTAGAGCAGGAAGGAACCCCACTGTGCTCCCAGCAGATGCCATGAAGGCCTGCATTACTCACCTCCCCATCGCCCAAAAGCAGGAGCATGGCTCAGCTCTCCCTGGAGGACGTAACAGATATGAAGGTGCCCTGATGGAGTCAGGAGATGGAACTGCGCACGGGATGGGATGTCAGCAAGAACAGCACTGCTCCCTCACAGGTCCTGCGTCCCCACATTTGGAGATGACAAACCCTAAGTGCCTACAGGGCAGGACATGAGGAGCAGGGTCAGCGAGCAGGGATGGGGCACAGGCGGCTGAAATCCCCAGAGCAGAGCGCCCGTGGGCCTGCAAGGCCTGGTACTGGCCAGGCTCCAGTAATGGCAGTGCAAATTGAGGCCCTGGGGAGCTAGGAGCTCACAAGCAAGCTTTTGTTCACCAAACCCCAAAAATGTACGTGGGAGATCTGGGAGGTTGTTTCCATTTAAATGGCATTACTATTTCTATACCCAACATTAAGCTGTTTTACTCTGTTTACTGCACGTCCTGGGTGATCTTATACCTGATAAGGAAAAGATTTCTCCTAGCCAGCACAGTGACAACTACTTAAAGAAACAATCATCTGCTACTGCACACAGTGTGTCCATTTACTTCCCTTCAAAACTTCTCGACAAGGAAGACATCAACAAATCCAGTGCAATACACCTCACAGGACAAAATAAAATAGTAAAATAACAAAGTAAAATAAAAATACAGTTTGGGGGTGGGGGATGGCAGGAAACAACAGAAGGAAGAGCACAGCAAAAAGTCATTTGAAGGGACACAGCCTTTTCAGTATAAGCACAGCAGCTGATTAGAATGTTCTGATTTTAAAACACCTTTATTATTATAAAGTAAAACAGAATTTTGTACTAAAAGGAAGAAATTTTATTCTAGTGGACAAAACTGTAGGTATTTACAAACATCCCCTCAGCTCCCCTTCCCACACACATGCACAGATATAAAATTGGGTTACTTCTCTGTAAATAGGCTTAGCTCCTGTAAATATATCTCAGGATTTTAGGTGTACTTTTTCACACTGCAAGATTTCCATATAGAACCAGTTTAATCTAACTCCCTCTGATTATTATTAGAAACTCATTATTTGAGGACATCTATCTTTACAGTAACTATGCGCCATTAAGGAGCACAATGCCCATAATTGTTTAAAAAAGCCATGGGGGGTGGGGGAAGGGAGAAGAGGATCAGGAGGAGGAAGAAGGTAAGGAAGGGAGCTTTTGCAATTAGAGCAGCAGCATCTACTCTGAATTTTGCCCACTGGAACATTTACACATTAACGAACTAAGTTTAAAGTTTTCTCCATCCAAAATCATGAATGAGTCACTCATTACACTTTTACGTAACACATGTATTTTTGTCTTGATGAATATTAAATGTCTTCTTACTACCACTAGGAAAAAATAAATGCCCTATTTACTCTATTATACAGCACTGATACCTCAAAAGAGGACTGTAGCATTCAGTGTGCAGCTAATGCCTACCATTTTCTAGGGAACATTCTTTATACCCCTCAAAATGTTTGTAAGGTTTGTTGCACACCTGCATATTCCAACTTGTGCAAGCTGCAGGGACACAGTGCCTTTGACGACACCCAGAAGTGGCAGCTGAATGGCAATTGCTGGGATGCAATGGGATGCAGTGCTCCCTGATGCTCCACTTGAGCCTCAAGCTGCAGCTGTTCTGGCAGCTCTGAAACTGGAAAGTGCAGCAACCTTGGCTAAAAGCTACTGCTGGTAGTAAGTGACAACGAATTCCACTATCTCTAAGCTGCTGATATTTTTGGAGAAAAATAAATATGTGCATTTGTCAATTGTTCAAGAAATAACAAAACGTCTTTCCTTAGTCAGTGGTGAAAAAATCGCTGCTTCAAGTGAATTCTGGTGTCAGTTGTCCAGCACTCTGTATCATATGGATAATGTATCACGTCATAACTCTTTGAACATTTATAACTAGTGAAAACATTAAAAACATCATTAACAGAGGTGCTAGTTACTCACAGTCTCTACAAGCTCATAATCAAATATGTTTTACCTCAACTATCTTTAAAAAAAAAAAAAAAAGAAAAAAGGCTTCTCAAACTTCTTAGCTACCCATGCCCCAACAAAGACACTGCACACAGGCACAAAAGTGTGCCACTGATATGACTGCTATGTTGGCAAAAGTTACATGTCAAATAACAAGAAGTGCTTCATACTGCTCATTACATGGCATTCACCAAGTTTGAGCTTCAGCTCTACCAACACAAATGTTAACCTGGAAAAGAGATACAATTTTTCAGTTGAGTACTGTGCCATCAGTGAAATCATTGCTAGCACTAAAGTTTGTAAACCAAAAGCAGAAAAATGCACCAGTGTTGCAGCATAAAGAATTCCTGCAAAGGACAGAAGGATAAAATGAAATGAATGAAAGTCAAAGAACAAAATGAAAATCAATGATTAGAAAAGGTAATTGCTGCATGAACACTTTCCAAAATAGTTATTTCAGCTTTTATCAAAGGCAGAGACTAAGAAATAAAAATTATCAGAAATTCTATAAGGACATGAAAAATAACTATCTTTAAAACAGAATATCTGCCTGATATTTATGGTATGTTCAATACAACACTAGCACACGTGTAGTTAATATAAAGCTACAGATTTAACAATGGGAAGCTGAAAAATAAGAGTTTGTAAATTAAGCGTGCACTCAGTTAAATAGCTAGTAAATTTACATTCTCCTTCTATATAAAAACAGTTTTCTTAGCTTAAACCAGCAATTTTCTGATGGCCTGGTGATATCCAGTTTACATATTGTCACAGGTGACTTTAACCCAAGCTTACTTTCATATTATTTTCATTTTGAATTTCCCTATTTTAATCCAGTATATTGTTTGTCAATTAAGTTTTATGAAACTCCCTATGTATTTTAAATGCAACTAATCTGTAGAGAGTGCAGAAAAGGAGTGATATGGTCCTAAAAATGAGTTTGCATGCAACAACACAGCACTATTCTTTTAGAGCTGCAAGAGGAAACAGAATTGTATTCATTTACCAAGAATGTATTTTTACAATACTGTAGATAGCGATATGGTGCACAAATGCCAACAACAAGGGCCTGAAAATAGGATCAATTCTTTTCCTCCTCAGAAACAATCTTGTAAGCATCTCAGTTCCCAAAGACATAAAAGAATAGTTACTTTTCTGAGATCTTTTGATATCGCTTTTCATGGTGGAGCTACCCATGAGTGATGGGAGAAATCTCTTTTGAAAGTAAAAGCGCACCTTCAAGTGTGTTCAGATACATCTTTGCTGTTCCTTTCTGTGTTTCTCAAGTTTCACTTGAAAAGGATGCTTGATTTTTTTAAATTTGGTTTAGGTATCACAATGGGATACCTTATATCAGTCAGTGCTTGCAAACCTCATTCTTCCAGTGCAGAATCTAGCTGTTTCTTTCTGTGTCAACACAGGAGGCTGAAGTAATCAGATAGGTCTAAAGAAGACAGTGGACGTTAACCTGTGCTTTCTCAGAATCTATGATGAGTAAGTTCCTACATTCAACATGACCATGCTGAGCCGCAAGGTATATAAATAGCTACTTTTCATCTAAAAGCACAGCGATCACAGAAGCTTGCACAGCAGAACTATCAGTTCATAATATTTTAAATGTCAATATCGATACTATTGCCAAAGATTCATCATTTCTGCATATAACTTTATCCTTTTCGTCCATCCTCTGCTGTCACTCAGAAATACAAAGTAATTGTTGGCTCTTCCCCTCCCCACGTCTCCAGAAAAAACACACAGTGTAACTAACATCTGCTGTGCTCTACAGGAACACCTTTACGGCATCACAGTTCTCATAGTTTTATTAAGTGATAATTCAAGCTGCCTATAGCTCTGTATTAATTGCTCGCATGCAAGAATGGAGAGACAGAAGGAAAAAAAAACCTTACAGAGGAAAACAGGGATGTTATTTGTAGCGTATCAAAAGGTAGGCAACAGTTGCCGTAAATAAATCAGGAAAAACAAAAACAAAACAACAACAACAAAAAACAGAAAAACCAACAACCTTGAATGAGAGCACAAAGATACTCTCCCGGCACAAACCTCTATAATCCACCAGTTCCAGCCCCTTCTCCCATCTCCTCTCAATATTCATTTTCAGATTCCATTCCGATCAGCAGGAATTACAGAAACATGCATCAGTGTTAAGTATTTTATCAAACTGCAGATGAAAAACAAAAAGTTTAATTATGACCTGTGCCAGAGAACCATTCATTCAGACCCTGCTTAATTAGATGTGAGACAGCTATCTTAGATCATGAAGTTTGACAACAGTATGCTCTTATTGCAAATAAGATACAGATTACTGAAAGCAATTCATCATCACCAAACTATAACCAGCATGACACACACGCACATTCAAAAAATATCCCACAAAATCAATTG
Source organism: Meleagris gallopavo (assembly GCF_905368555.1). Taxonomy (NCBI): domain Eukaryota; kingdom Metazoa; phylum Chordata; class Aves; order Galliformes; family Phasianidae; genus Meleagris; species Meleagris gallopavo. Next base: position 19,919,378 of record NC_139410.1, on the reverse strand, counting down.
TGGCATACATCTTCATGCGCTGAGCAATTCACATATGGAAAACAAACCATTCACTTTAACAGAGTGCATGATGCATTAAAAGTAGAATGAGAAAGGGTTAAAATCAGATAAGAAAAGTCCAAGCAGTACGTGATTTCCAAACCTGAAGAAAAAAAACGGACTCTCATCACCAAAGTTTGCTATCGTATCAAAATAATATCGGCATTTTTCTCACTTTCAAGGTACTTGAAATTTAACTAAATACACTGGCAACAGCTGTTCTACACTTGAAAGAAACAGAAAAACTATTTTCTCAATAACAGTTAAATAATATGACTGGTAATTGCTATTTCAATGTTTCATGGCACATTAGACTACACACTTAATAGCACATTATAAAAAATAAAAAAGCAGCAAGTGACATAACAGTCATTTGCAGTTGCATTATTTTTAATTATAACGGAGACAGATGAAACTTTTTTCCAAATGCAGAAAAAATAAAGAACAAAAAGTTTTATTCCCTTATTTGCATAGAGTAATGCAAGGCTCTTGCTACTGTGCAAATACCGCAGCCGTTGCAGCAAGGCACATTGCTCACATGAAGAACCAGGTAGCTCAGCATTATGAGCTGTTTGACGGGAGGAACAGACACACAATATTGCTATTCCCATACTGTGCGTGGCGATACCTCGCAGCAATGTGACTCAGCCAAATGGAAGCGTGAACCCCACGCTCTCATCGCAGCCACCCGTGAGTGCTGGCAGCCAGCAGTGCTCCGCACAGTTCTCGCCCTCCCCTGCCCACGCTGCCCTGCCAAAGCCCCGCTCCCTCTCAGGTGCTCCGGTAACTGAGCCCGACCAACTATTTCTCTTTCCATTTTACCCTCACTTGTCACGCAGTTAGACCAAGATCAACAGGTATTTAGAAGCAATAATAGCAAAGTCTGCTTGTATTTACCAGGTGGCTGCAAATACAAATTATCTTCTGAGAAACATAATACACATCCACACGCTCTCCTTAACATGCTGATCAGGGGGATGGCAGGTACAATTATTAAAGGACTGAAAGCCTTAGATTTCCTCTGACCTCCATTACAGCCTGGGACTCTCTGCTCCTTGAAGGATAAGATTGTGTTTGTCGAACCCCCAGTAACACACTGCCAGTGGATTTTCTCTGTTCTGCATTAGCTAGCGCCTTTTAAAGGAAAGCAGTTTCACTAAAGGAGATGTATATATGCTGTTCTGAGATCTTTTTTTTCTTTAAAAAACAACAAAAAAAATATCCCAGGGATTTTTAATGCTTGTGTTTCTCACACACTCTATAAAAATATCACTGACGTAAGGTGAAAAGGTCGCATGCCTCATGGAAATGGAGCCAAATGTTCCAGTAAGGATTTTCACCTGAAAAGTATCCTTATATCTACTCCCGCTTATTGGGGGAAAAAAATTATTATTATTTTTCCAACAACAACAACAAAAAACACAACTCCAGGCCCTTTCCCAGCCTGCAGTTCCCTGACGTGATCCTTCCCAGCAGGAAGATAAGTTTTCACTTAGAGGATAGCATCTCTAGCAGCAAGAGTTTAATACTCTGCAACAATATCGGGGATACGCAATCCTGAATTTACAGCTGTTCAAATTACTTCTATAGCTGTACTGTTCATTTTGGAGCAGATGCTTATCTAAAATTCCATATATTTTGGTAGCCATAATATCTGATTTTAAACAGCCTCCAATAAGCCAAAGAACAGTGCTAAAAAAAAAAAAAAAAAAAAAAAAAAAAAAAAAAAAAAGAAAAAAGCCACAAAAAAAGCTATAGTGGGCCTGATCCTGGGAACTGGAAACCCCTGTAGCTTTTTGAGCTAAACCATTTTACACCAGCTAAGGACTGAGCCCACTATGCACAATTCCACTTCCGAGTTGATCTGTTATTTTTATTCCACAGGTACGGTGCTTTGCTTCTCATCGACTCTGTTAATAACAAATGAGAACCTCTAATTAGTTTATCCTCACTTCTTTTTATAGTTATTTTTTGCTTTTTCTTATCAGTGACTCAGAGAGGGGGTGGGGGGAAGTGCTGACTGATCAATTAATCAAGTGTTATTGACACGCAATATTCTTCAACATTTCAGAAATGTCTGCAGAACAATTTCCTCCAATCGTAAGATCAATGAATCAATGTAAAACCCCAGTAATTAAATTTATCAACTCGGTATCAATACACCTCGCACTTTATGAAAGTATTATGTGAAGTTTGTTCTCTTAAGGGATATATTGATTGAGGGCAAAGAGCCAAATATTTCTATTATTAGATCTGGGAATGCTAGTTCAAAACTCAGTCTGTTATAAACAACATACAAATGTTTCATATTCATAGATCTCATGCTGATTCTGTACCACTAAACCCACTCCTAACTGGCAGATAAGCCTATTAATTGACGATTAAGACTACGGGAAGATCAGTCATTATATTCAGTCCTTCTTATACGCATTCATTGAACAAACGTATTGACAGGAACCGTGCAAAATCATTTTCCTCAAGGATTTATATTTTTAAAAAGAGCATCTAAACAAAAGCAGATTTCAAACCTCGTTCATGCAGCACAGAATAGCCTTAATTAATTAAATTTTAAAACTAAAGCTTTGCACTGGGAAACATTATCAAATCTCTCTCCATTCTATACAGTACTATTACTAACTGAGAGATGAACTATAAAGCCTGAAGATGACACATCTGATAAGAAATGAAGAAACAAAAACAATATCCAAATGTTCTACACTTTAATTTTTAATGGGCTAGGATACAAACTATTCTGAATATATATTTAGTAACTGTTCCTTACTATACATGTGTGAGCAGGTAGGGCACCAAAGCTCATGAAGAGCTATTTTATCAATTATCAGAAAAACAGATGTAGGATTTTTATAATGAGGAAAAAACACACGCAGTTTTTGCTCTGCCTAAATAAAAAGTTGTAAGTATAAAAGAACAGTTAATGACATCCAACTGTCATTTATTCCTATGATTCTTACAATGAAGATATCAGTAACAATCTTCGTGTTTCTAAAATGCTGGTAGAATAAGAGAAGCAGACATGCATGTTTTTACACATGTTCCAGTAAATAAAAAACATTTGATTGTGTATAGAAAGTATCTTATTATGAAGGGGGAAACAACAACAAAAACCCCAAACCCACTACATTCATGTAGGAGTCACATCCTGTTACAAACATCAAACAACAATGAGCCTTTATTACCATGCTATGATTCCTTCATTTCAAACATGATTAATTAGCAAGTATAACACTCACCACAACTCCCACCACGCTGCTGCTTGCTGCCTATTTGCAAATGGGTCTCTAACAAGTATCCATAAGTATTAGTCTCATTTATGACACTGAAGAAAAGGAGTCAAATCATTCTGCTGTAAAGACTTCCTTCATCCCTTAGTAAAAAAAAAAAGAAAAAAGAAAAAAAGAAAAAAAAAACCCAAACAACAACAACAACCCCCACACACAAACAACAAAAGCTTCCCCTTTCATTCATCCAGAGGTAATCCTTGATAATCCAAACATAAACTTCATACAAAATGAAAAACTTTTTAGAGAAGTTGCTAAACAATTGAAAATAACCACGGAGAAGGGAAAAGAGCAATTTAGACTTTGTTTTGGCTTTTTTTCTTCCTTGAATCCTTGCTTTATATTAAATTTGAAATCCGCTGCTTCTGGTGAGAATGAAAGTACAGTTCACGTGTCAAAAATGGAAACAAAAAGAGGATGAGGAGGGAAAGACACACTTAACAGGACCCTTAGCGTGGTTTAAGCTGTGCAAACAGATGTCTCCAGATGTACCACTCCTGCAATAAACATTACTTTGGCAGTAAAGGAAACTTTGCTTCACAGGGAGGAGAGGTGAAAGCAAGATTACAAATACACGAGGAGCAACAAGACTGGGATGAGAGGAAAGAAAATCTGAGATTGCCTCCTCAAACTGAGTGTTATAAATACCGTCACAAAAACAACAATGGAAAAAAGCTCAATTTGAAAGCAACAGATGTATTCCCGAGCAAGGAATCTCCACCATGGAGTAATGCACAAGCATAGACACGGGATCTTTAAAACCACAAACACGGATGCGTGAGTGCAAAGGTAAAGTTTCAACATGAAAATAAAAATCAGGCGGCAGATCCAATACCTCCTTGGTTTACCAGCTCTGTATCACAGATACTTGATGATTTTGTCACGCCTTGAGCTGAGTCATTTTTATGTGCAAATCGGTCCTATTCTCTCCAGCTTTTCCAATTTTATAAATTTGAGATCAAAAACATCAAAGCAGCTCCCACTTCGGACCTAACTTTTAGAGGATCAATGTGACAAGCCACTGCTTGATAGATGTTTCTCTTGATAAACGACTTGTTCAAAAGAGACATTGTAGCTTTCATTTCCTGACCACAACACACTTTTAATTTGCAACAGCAGAGCTGCTGGAGTGTGACCAGTTCCCACTCGGCAGCCCTGCAGGACTGTGGCACTGTCAGGCCACATACATGGCACAACAAAAACTCCGGCAGAGCCGCATCCCCAGTGAGATTCGCAGCGAAACTTTTCCTCGAGCAGGAGTCTGACCACATTTGATTTCTCTCAAGAGTGGGCTTTTAAACCCCCCTCCCAGCCACCTCCAACCCCTAACACTGTAGGGAATGCAAAGAGAAGAGGGGAAAAATCCTATCTGGAAATATATACTTAAGTGTTATAGCGTATATACAGCTGCCTGATACTACCGTGTTTATTACACACATCTATATTACTGCTACTATAATTATTATTATTATCTGGGAATCGCATTTAACAGTCCAAACCGTCCACACCATCCAATTTCAGCTCTCAGCATACTGTCCGATTCCCGATTTAAAATTTATAAATGTAATATCCTCCTCATCACAAGCAGCAGTCCAATCTGCTCTGAATATATATTACAGCTTTAACATCACAGAGGGAAATCTCCCATCTGGCAATCACATTCGCTCCAACAGCTCTAGGAAAAAAAAAAAAAAAAAAAAAAAAAATGTTCCGCTCTCTCGCTCGCTCGCTTTCCTCCTTAAAAAATTTCTCAGGGCAAATTATGTGCATCTAAAATAAACAGTCGCCTTATTGATCGCTTCAAAGTCAACAAGTTCTAAATGCACACTGCAATCAGATCGTTCCCGTCGTATAGCACCCGGGATATGTTTAGCAATATAGTCACCTACAGCACCAAAATAGGAGCGTACATTGTGCAACTGCTCTCTCAATCTCTTCCCTGCATTCAGATATGTTATTACGAGAGATCATCAGCCGCACACGCCAGACCTCCCCCTTATCCCAAACACACACACTCACGCGCGCACGCTCGCTCCCAGGGTCTCTCTCCAGCCTTATTTTTCGCACCCACACGCTATTAAAAGTGAGCGTACCCCCCTTTTTTGGTTGCACAAAACAGACTAACGGTCGCTCCTGTTGTTAGCTCCTTAGCCTTAATTGCATACCTAGAGGTGCATCTCCGCACCGCTGGGAGACCCACTGAGATTCCCCACGCTCCATTTTATCTGACTTTTTGAGGAGGGGGCAGCGGGGGGGCCGAAGCGCGGCCGCGAGCACCACGCCAGCTTCAGCACTCAATTACTGCCTGCTGCCGCACATTGAGAGCAGAGCAGTGGGAACCAGGCACTTGGAAGTGGGTATGGAATACCACTTCTCCAGCAGCATTAAGCGCTCAGCCACAACACTATTTTTGTTTGTTTACATGCAAAACATCCCTCCCACCCCACCCTGATTAAAACCTCCAGCGGATGACTGAGCTGGAAGTCAAAGGATGAAAAGCAGCTGGAATTCAAGGAAAGACTCAAAAACCATTAATCTGCAGAGGGAAAAGATGCATTTCAGACATGTATGCATGAAGACATACATAGAGGTGCACACATTCACAGTTACGCGGTTTCCCCCTCAACAACCACCGAGTTTTGCTCATTTACATACCATTGGAGTTCAGTGGTGTGTATAGTGCACTACCAGCAACATGCAACTTTGGGTTTTACAACTGTGATCAATACAATAGACAAAACTAATGCTAGAATCAAAGCAGAAATGATAAACAAATGATAGCAAGAGAAAAAAAAAATGTTTTTATATACACACACAAGTGGAAAATATACTATGAAACATCAGGTATTTACGACACAATATTTGCATGCAGAGTCCTCAGTGCGATATCATGCCATTTAAATTGGTCTTTGCTATTTAGATGCAAAGGAAGTAGATCCCAAAACGGACGTACCATAAACACTGGTGCTACTGATCATTTCTTGCTGGCAGCACAAAAAGCTGAATTGGATTTCTCACAAGCAGGAATTCCAAAGGTTGCTTTTCATTAAAGCCACTTTTCCTCTCAGCTATCAAATGTCACTGCCTTGAAACGTGGGCCCTTTCGTCAGGTATTCATTTAACCTACATGCATATAATTAAGTGGGAAAGCAACATCAACAAAAAGGGGATCTCAGATCACAAGAGAAGAAAGAAAGGGGGGAAAAAAAGCACATGACCAGGAATGCAAGTCCATGTCAATTTCACTCACTCCCATTGAAACTAACAAGAGCTCCAGGGAGGATAGTAATAGGATCAGTGGATTGTATATACCATTAAATTATACATCTTTCTCTCCCTTCCGAGCCAACAATACGCCCACCACGCTGTCCCCCTCCGCGGCGATGTGCTTACATGTTACTGCACCAGCTCCGCTGACACGTCCGTGCCCCCCCGGCCGAGGCACGGCAATTTAAACCCAACTTTTGTGTGCCGAGGTTCTCATTTGCTCTTATTTGCTCCGAAGTTAGTTGCCTCCAAGTCCGGCCCCGCGTTATCGACACTTTATTATTTTTAATGCAACTTGAAAATAAATCCAATTAGAAGGAGGAGGAGGTGGGGAGGGAGCTGGCAATCGCGAACTCTTAATCTGCCTACTATTGTTGGCAATGATCAAGGAGGAGAAACCATGCACCGCGGCGGTGGGGCTGGACTTTCCAGACTGCGCTCGGGAGAGCAGAGCGGAGCGGTTCATAGCAAACAGCGGCCGCGAATTACACAAAATACTTCGGGCACGGCCGGGCGCTTAAAAATACACGGCTGTCTCGGAGAGCTTTACGGCTAAATAAAATTTAACACGGTGGGAGAAAGACCGAAAAAAAAAAAAAGGAAAAAAAAAAAAAAAAGGAAAAAAAAAAAAAAAGGAAAAAAAAAAGATCTCTTACCTGGAGATTTGGTTCGAGCACCCGATAGGTTAGAGCGGCATCGATCCGGTGTGTTTGCTGATGAATGGGGGCTCGAGTTAAGTGAAGGTGCCTATGATTTGAAATCATTCCAAGTTTTTGAAGGGAAGACTGACTGCAGCCTCTGCCATGTTGGAATTTCAAACCCAAAACAGCTGCTTTGCAAGGAGCCAGCATGCCAGCAGCTGGACGCCTGCGCAGAGCGCCGCCGAGCCAAATTCAAATCACTTTCACGCGAAGAGCCAAAGATCAGTTTTCAAAGGGGGAGCGGCGCGGGGGGCGGGGGCGCTCCGCGGCTTTGCGCGCCGGGGCCGCCGCTTCCCGCGGAGGGCTGCGGGGCGGCCTCGCTCCCTCTCCCCGCGGCGGCGGGACGGGGCCCGCGGGCTTCCGCGGCGGTGCAGGCGGTCGGGCTGGCTCCGGGCACGGCGGCGGCGACGCGGGGGAGGACCGGGGCCTAGCGGCGGCCCGTGGCCACGGGGCAGGCGGACGCGTGCACAAGCCGGCGGCGGAGGTCGCCCACCCGCCCCGCCCCGCTCGGCCGCCTCGGGCCGGTTCCGGGGTTGCGGCTGGACTCGGCCTGCGCGGCTGAGCCCCTCGCCGCCCGCCCTCTACGCCGCGGAGTCGGGGCGCGCCGGCCGCGGCCGCCGCCTCCCGCCCGAAGAAAATGGCCGGGGCGAGGTGACCCGGCGCCCGCCGGCTGGGCCCGGCCCGGGCGGCAGCGAGCGCCGCGCGTACTTGCGCCGTGCCCGCGCCTCGCCCAGAGAGCTGCCCGCGGGAGCTGGGCTGCGGGCGGCCGCGGCCAGACGTTGCCGATAGCCGGGAATGGCTGAGGGGCCCCGGCAGCCACACCTCCTTCGGCCCGCGCTGCCGTGGCCCCGGCCCGGCGGGGGATGGCAGGCGGCCAACGGCACGGCACGCAGCTGCCGGGGACTCCCCCGCGTCAGAGGAGCTCCCCGGGGGGCTGTTAGAGGGCCTTTACAGCTCCTTCGTGCTGGCGTGAGCCGGCCGAATGGTGCATAGCGGGCCCTCCCTCACACGCAGTGCTGCCCGACACAGGGTTCTTTCTGCTGCCCACCCACCCGCTGTGCGGGGGTATCGCCACGACCACCACCTGAACCTGCAGCTGAGGGAAGAGAAGCGAGGCTCACCTGTGTTCCAATTCACACCTGGGAGCACGCCGTGCTGCTTGTGTGCTGCTCCTGGGCTCTGGGTTGGGGTCCTCCTTCAGCCTCGCCTTCTCTTCTCCTGGGCCTGCTGAGGCGCTCAGGGTACTTTGGAAGGGGCGTCTGCCTGCCCTGCACATGGGAAAGCTGTATCGTGTTTTGTTAGTGAGAAAGGAAGACACACTGGGAGCATACACTCTGGATAAGGCAGAGGAAACTAGTCAAGGAGGCTTAGCATCTGGAGGAATGGGCATGGGCTGCTCTTCTGGTTTCTTTGAGAGCAGTGCAGTAAGCCTAAGAGTCAGAAACAGTTACCAGCAGAAGTTGCAGTGAGCTGTCTCAGCCAGTTCCTGTCCTACCAAGAAGAACTGCACAGAAAGGCTTGACTGATGCATTCCATGAAGTGATTCAGTCAACTCAAAGTCACCAGCTGAAAACTCTGCAGGGAAGCAGAGTTTTATATGTGCCCCTCGGGTGACATATCTATGCCTAGAGATTAGAAGTTGAAAGGACAGCAAATATAGCTGGACAAACTCCTGCTCATTAAGGGTAATGAAGGTGTGCCTGGCTCGCTGAGGGTATCATTCAGATTCTCATGAGGAGAGCACTGCTAAGTACAGTGACAAGATGTCCTGAAGCCTGAAGATGGTTCTAGAGCAGCAAGATTATACTTGTGAAAATGCTTTTGTTTCCCTTTGTCTCCCAACTAAAAATGCACATGTGAAACAGTTTAGCAGAGTACTAGGATATAAAGAGTTATTTTTAGAATGTGAGGCATAGTGGTAGCAACAGAAGCCTAGAGAAATTGCTTCTAGACTGCCAGAGCAGGTGAGAAATACACCACCACACTGCTGTAGCCCTGTCTCTACAGGTAGTAGATCCTTCCAGTTCTCACTACGTTGGCTAAGCTACATGCGTTATTATACTTGGTCATCTCTGATGCTGAAATCTGCAACACAGCACATTGCCTCTGCCTGAGTTGCCAGCACTGAAAAGAATTCACAATCCCTAAGGTTATGAAATTGGGCTAAAAGCCACACTATTAAACATAAAAACTATTATTTTTGTCTTTCTCCTTTATACATCAGGGTTCTTTTTCCGATTTTTTTTTTCCAAAACCATGACACAGCGTACCTCAATTGAAAGATGAGTTTCTTACAGAATTACAGAGCTCCACAACTTGTAGTAGTATGAAAACAACAGCAACCATCACAAGGCATAGGGTGTAAACATTATTATATGAGCACCAGTGCTTTTGAAATTTTCTGACCAGTGAAGAACACATTTATCAATCTTAGTATTGTCTTAACCTCAGTATTTTCATTTTATATACCTATATTTTTCTTCCCTTAAGGCTTCTCATGCCACATTAAAATAGCCAGAGTTGAAACAATAGCCATGCAGTATGTTTGTATGGGTTGACATTCATCTCTGTGCAGAAGGTCAATGTAGGGCTTACGTACCATGTTAAGTCCTTATTTTGAGTTCTGAATTAGGCTGAAGTGAAGGCCTTGTTCAGCTCATCTGTTCTGTGGATGAATTCCACTCTTTGTTTAAAATGCTACCCAACAGTCCTGAGCCTTTTGAATGGGAAATTCTCACAGACTTTCAAACTGGGAATGCCACTTTGAGCCTATTTCAAGATCTAGGTGAAACGTTCACAATGAAATTCAAAACCACATGAAACTTGCCTGGCTCCGGGTTTTGTTTCAAACTCCAAACTCAGACCAGGCTCCTTGAAAGGTTCACAGACCTTTTCAGCAAACCTAGATTAATAACATTTAATCCATTTGAATTGTGAAAACAAAACAAAACAAAAAATGCCAGAAACTGAGAACAGGCACATCTATGCTACTGCATCAGTTCTCCCAGGGGTGCTGATGAGATGCGTGCACTGTAGCTAATAGTGTATCTTGTAAAGGTTTTTAAGAGCTATAATAAAACTGTGGTGTCCTGTGAAATAGTCTTGCCTCACTCCCTCTGTGCTGGGGAATTCCCTCACTCTCCCACTCCTGGACCTCTCATGGGACAATCATAACTATAACTGCCTACTTGGAGGAGTTGCAAGTACCCTTTTTTTTTTTTTTTTTTTTTTTTTTTGGTGGTGGTGGTGGTTTGGTCATATAAACTATTCTTGTCCTTTGTTAGGAGCACAACTCCTTTGCGCTCAGGGAACCCAAATCAGATATTTCAACTCTTCAGATCCCCATCAAGCTGCTGAGGTGGCTCCAGATCCCATGTGTTGGCACATTTTCAGAATGTATGGCAGGAAACACCTTCATGGGCCTCCTCATCAGGAAATGCTACTTCTTATCTCTCTGACCAGCTTGGTCAGTCATAGAGACCTGTCTCTTTAGATAGAGATTCAGTTTGCTCCCCAGAAGAATCATACCCGCTGCCTTTTGGAGTGTCGGCATGGATGCAATGGCTGCTGTGGTTGCTAGAGCTGGGAATCCCAAGAAGAAATTACACATGGATGGACCTTGTGTCAATGTAGATTAGAAGTGATTGTCTCTTTCTTGCATACAGGCAAATAACACCTTGCTGAACCAGTGCCCTAAATAAGCCCTCTAGCAACAAGGGGAAAACCAACGAGTCAAACACAGAGGACGAATGCATTGCAAATATCCATGAAATGTACATGTTGCTTCCAGGTTTTTCCCAAGCAAAGGAAAAATTCCTCCGTGCCAGCTTATTGCAGTTCTACACAGTTTGACTGGAGCTTCAAACAAACCTAAGTCCCAGGTCAGTGACTAAGCTGGGAACACACAATATCTTCTTTGAATCCTTCAGCACACAATGTGCCAGCTAAGGTACTGGGCAGTACCGGGTATCACAGAAATCACTTGACCATATGCTTCACTAAATATTACTCCTGACTGTGTCAGAAAATAAAAGATTTACTTTGAGCACATCTATCTGCTTTTGTCCACAATTAACTTTTGCATTGTCTCTGTGCTGATATAAAAACTGATAACTTCACAATCTGCAACCATTTTGGGTTATATTCCAGGATTTTGAAGATGTAGCATTCCTGATACTTTTGTTTTTGTTTATTCATTTCCATTTCTGTGAAAAGGGGACATGGTCCCCTTGATTTCACTGAAATTTCAAGCCAGACCCTTTATTGATCATTTTTGGTTGTTTTATTATTTGATGCTTTTGGCACCACAAAGCTATTGGTCTCTGAAGTCACTTCCATTTTCCATTTCAATCCTAGAGGAGAAATTGTTCACAATATCCAACAAAAATATTCATTTAGCAAGTGCTCCGTGTAACAGAACAACATATAGATGTTTGTCACATAAACATCTGACAAGACCTATGCCTTCTGGCATTTCTTGAATTTTGAGTGCTTAATATTTTTACTTTGGTAGCAAATGCATTTTTAATACAATTTTTCTCTCCTTTTTTTTTTTTCTTTTTTTTTTTTTTATGAAGCAAACCTTAATACAGAAAGTCCCTCATGGGGAACTATGGGAAAACTATGGGTAGGAGTTGAATGTTTTTATGGTTTTTGTTCTCCATTTCCTTTTGTTTTTCACTATGTTCATTAACTGGATAAGAACCACACTAATCCCTGCCATTTGCCTTAACAAATGTATAACGTTATTTTCATTATTTGAAATAGCTCTTTTCCATTTAAATTAGAGGAAGATGAGGTGCCCACTTGAGGCCAGTATTTGCAGAAACATTTGACAGTGACTACAGAATACCAAGATTCAAAAAAGACAAAGCCATTATTTTTCCTTTCCCTGTCTCTAACTCCTTACAAGTATTATCTTTGTCTTTGTGCCAATATATCTCTCATTTGCTCCCTGAGTCACAGTCCTTCCCAGATGCCTCCCTATCTGGTACAAGTTTCACTCACAAAATCCTTCTCCTAAACCACAGTCACATTTTATGACCTTCGACTTGTGCTTTTTACCTGTGCCCAAACACATTTTCCTTTGTTTCTTTCCCTTCCTTGAAGGTCTCCCTCTTCTGCATTCCAGTCAAGCTGATTCTTATTCCATGTTGTCCAGTGATTTGCAGGAAGAAGGCTGAGAACATCTGATAGACACCTTTATTCTCTTTGTGTTTAGCACCACTGGCAACTGAAAAGAGAAATCTGAGAGCAAGTCCGGCTCAGATCTGCAAGCCCCAGGAAAGAATACATCCACTGCAGACAGAATCTTTGAAGAAGCTACTAAATGAAATATGCAAACAATTTTGCAGAGGATCAGGTTTCTCCAGTCTGAGGAAGACCTTCATAGGATGGTGAAGGAGGAATATTCCCTTCCCAAGCTTTGAGTCCCACTGTAAGTCAACAAAAATTTCAAAAATTTCTTAACACAAGAAATACTGATTTTCCCTCAGTGTATTCTGAGAAACAGCTGACCATATTTGCTGGAAGTTTTGAAAAAATAGCCCAAGGCAGATATTTGGCATGAAAATTGCTGCCCAGTGGTCTATGTTCAACAAAGCTGTAAGCAACTGGAAAAAGGTTCTTATAATGAAGACTTCACTCAAAGTGTCCCTCCCTTACAGCCTACAATTAATGATTACCAGTAATAAAAGTGTATTTTACTCAGTGCTTAATACTTAATGATTTAATTTAGTAAGTCCCTGGAAAGAAAAAAAAAAAATCACTTTGTTTTGGAGGGAAATTAGAATAGTGGATATTAAGCAATCACAGGCTTGCAAAATCACAGCCAATGTCACACTTTCTTTCCAAGCACTCTATATGCTCTTCTCAGAAACATTTTGTATCTCATTTCCAAATGCACATTACAAAATCTGCCATTTACTTTACAGATGAATGTAATTAACTTTGGGATCAAAGAAAAGAAAAACATTTAGCAGAACACTGAAATTGCTAAGAATCACACATGTGCGCAGAAAATTTTACCTAATAAAATACATGCGTAGGTTCTGCGTGTCTAATAAAATGCCCACAGGACTTTATTTAGTTTTAGGAACAGATTTTTACCTTTCTTCTTCTTTTTCTCTTTTCCTTTTTTCCTTCTCTTTCTCTTTCACAAGTACATGTTCCTTTACTCTTAGACCAGTATCTTGTTTTAAGTAACACTCTTACATGATAGTATTGATCTCTTTAGAATAAAATTCCTTTTATAATAAAATAAAGACAGTGTGTATAACTTACTGCTTTAAACATTGTCTTTAATGTTGATTGGATACATTTAAATCATGAAACAACATTACCAATATATCTCTGCAGTCATCTCTAGTAAAGCTTTTCAAACACGTGAAGCATTTGTATCCATTCTAGATAAGAATGCTGTGCTTGTGAGCCTTAATCAAATATCCAAAAATAAAATGCCTTTCCAACACTCAAAAGCAACAATATATCAGACAAGTAAACCTTACATTTAATGAAAAAAAAGTTAAAAAAAAAAGCTATTCAGACTTCAAACATATCTAGTCAGATTATCGAAGCAACACAGTACTTCTATATGACATTCTTCGATTGCAAGAAATATATTGTCTCACTTAGGAGACAAAGAAGTTAATAAAGTAAATTAATGTAGTTGGGTTTGGTGCTGTCAATGACAGCATCCTTCCCCACTGCCTGTAATAAAATAACTAAATCTTGCTAACTTATACTTCTGACTTCCTTAGAAAGTTCAAATCTGCTGAATGCACAGCATTGGCTGCAATCAACAAGGCACTTAAGCATGTGCTTAATTTTGTGCACATGAGTAATCATGTAAAAGTAAATTGGACTCAAATGCTCAAAGTTAAGCACACACTTAAGTGCTTTGCTGGATCAGAGCCAGAACATGACAACTTGCAAGTTATCCTTACTGCACAGTAAGAGATCACAAACCTTAAATATCCTGTAACAATCTCCTCCAAACTTCAAATCAACAGCACCAAAGGCAAGGACAAAAAATACAGTAATAAGTAGCTGCTGCATTCTTTTCTACTGCTACAACTCACTACACTGGCAGCAGCACTTACGATATAGCAAATTACCAATACAATAAATTCTCCTAATAAGTATCCATAAAATTACAATTTATTTTAAAGATCATCGTTTGTAATTCTATTCTCATAAGACCATTAGACACACGGGTCTTTTTAATTTTAAAAGACCTGCTAATAGTCCTCACAAAAGAATTTATTCAAGACCTTGACCTTAAATTGATAAAATTGCACAGCTTAATCAGAATTAAAGATGAGTCAAAGTATTGTACAATATTATCATGAGGGTCAACATAGCCCTTCAGCAGCTATGCATAGGATGCCATTAGTACCACCACTTTGGGTATCTGGTTCTGATTCAGGGGATCTAAGGATTCTGAATTAAATGTTTGTACTAAGTGTCTTCTACCAGTTATGCTGAGGAGGCACAGAACTGGTTGTATTGGAGGGAGTGTTGATGTTTTTTTCTTTTCGAGCAACTGAAAGGACTGAACATTTTTCTAAGCATCTTTTCAATTCAGCCTCAGTTTTTCAATTCAAAATCAAACTTTTATCTACTGTGCTTGCTAAATACTCTGTTATTTAGTGTTCTGGCTAAGTAATGCTTCAGCATTCTCCAGGACCTGTTTCTTTCTTCAATAATCAGGCATCAGGTTTTTTGTTGGTGTATGATTTTGTTGTTGTTTTGTTTGGGTTGGTTTGGGTTTTTTTTGTTTTGTTTCTTTTTTTAGTAGGGTTAGAAGCTACATGTTGTATCCAAATTTGACTGATCGATGACAATATCAGATATAGGGAGCTGCTATGTTTTTCCAAACACAAAGCTTCTCCACAAAAATTAGCAGGGTGAAACAGCAAGTAAGGACACATTGCCAAGTCTGGTTTTGTACCTACCTACAAAGAAGTATTCAAACTTTCGATGACTGTGAACGTCCTTCTCTATCTCTCTCCCTCTTTCTTAATTAGGATGAACAGAAAAATCCCTCTCTGTACTGAGTGTTTGTGCTGGGGGAGGGGGTGCTAAGAGCCAAAAGCACATTCCAAGACAATTCTGATCTCATTTACAGAGATCAAAATCTGGAATTAATCCATTGAGTTTAACAGACATGTTCTGGGCTTACACAGATGAGATCTCACACATATAAGTGAAATCAGTGTTTTCCCCTCTGACATTCATACGGCTCAAACCAGAAACATTTCCTGAATAAAAAAAAAAGACAAAATCATCCACTCAGGAACGCTAGCATAGTTCCACTGAAGTCAATGGAGCTATAGTAATTTACATTAGCTTATGATCCAGACCAAAGTATATAAAAGTTTTCAGAGCAGGCTTTTTTCATTTAAAACTGCATTATGTTAGGTGCACTGTTGATGCTCAGAATTAATGTGCAAGTTGTTAATCTCACTAGACCTGGATTTAAAATTAGACAATGCAATAATTAGTTTGGCACTATCATTCTGCTACCCAGAGGGTAATAATGTAGGTCATAAAATACCAGTGATCAGCACAACTTTCCATGCAAAACAAAGAATCTATATTGGGAGGGAGGAGAATAGGAAGGAAAAGCATTCAAAAATTGGTTGTTACCACAAACCAAACTGAGCTGTGAGGTACCGTACTGCTGCACAAGATGCTATGTTGCATACATCTACATCTGTTTTTTTTTGTTTCTCTACTCCCAAGTGTGCAGATGATTCTGTGGGGTATAACTGACTCAAAGATATCTACAAGCTCTCTTTCTGTACTATTTTTATTCTGGGAACTCATTATTCTTCATGTCTTTATTGTTAAAAACAATTCAGAAATTATTTTTCTTGTATTATTCTCTCCTCTTTTTTTTTCTTTTCAATTTTGTTTAAAATATAAACATGATGCAGAGCAACCAGTTTACAAACATACAGAAGTGCAACACTATAGTATATGTATCTTGATTTGTTTTCTTGACAAATGACTACTGGCAACATCAATAATTCAAAGGGAGAAACAATGAAAATACAGAGGAATTACATTTGTATACTTCTTTCCGTCCTGTCAGTTATTGTTGCTAGGCTTTTGTGAAAACATAAAGAAAATTAGGAAATCATCAAGTCTGAAAGACTGAGTCCGTGAACACCTGCTCATGTTCCATACTTCTAACTGGTTCGTATGCTTAAATATACCTATTTTGGACGTATCTCATACATACATCTCTCTAACAATGAAACAATATAATATTAGCCTTTGTACAATCAGGCTATGTTCGTGTAAGATGCAGACTGGAGTGAAATGAAGATAAGATGAGAACGTCTATACAAGTGTGCATATGTCTAAAGTGTCTCTGTGCCTCTTGTGCACATACTGTTAGAAAGTGCACATTCGATGTTACAGATGCATATATTCATAAATCATTTAAAGTTGTGCTTTTCATGTGATGTGAGGCACGGATACAAACTTGCTAATGATAATTATAGAACTGATGCTGATTTAGTCATTTCAAGAAAGCCATGGAGGCATAATTAGTGTCTGAATGGCCTCAATATTGCATTATTAGGAGGCTAGGGTGAAACTTGAAATGAGAACATCAAGGCTGATAAAAGAAAAGAAAACATGAAATACATACATAATTCATTCAGAGATATTATAAAGGTTTATAACCAGAAACAATAATTTGCAGAAAGCATCTCATGTACTGGAGCCAACTGTAATAATCTGGTCAACCTGTTTAAGATCAAATAGTATTCTTAGCTATTCTCAGTGGTATCTTTCTAATAAAGTAGCAGCAAACAGACACTGTTTGCTTCTGGTCACTTTTAAAGAATGTTCAGTTTATCAGTGGGGACTTTAATCTCAAGCTTCATAGAGTACAAAAAGAACATTGATCCTACTGTTTTGTCCTTTAGGCCATGAGGCATGCACATTTTTACATTCATTTGTCACAAATAAAAATACATTTTGCCCTTTGAAAATATCAAATGCCAGCTTTTAAACAAAATAATTTTCCATCATATTTTCTTCCCTTTCTTTTAACATTTCCATCACATTTTTCTTCTCTTCCTTTTATCCCAGACTCATTCCAGACTCATTTCCTCCATTTGTTAATGCCTTTCCTCCATTTTAGGTACTCATGAGAAGTTCGCAGAATTCCTTGTTTTGGACCCCGTCCACACTAGCAACTGTTTAAGGATCCGACAGGGTAGTTGGAATGAATCAGAATTATTAAGAATCCTCTTTCTATGTTTTTCTTCTGTATAGGTTACATACATAGACTCTCTTACAGAAACAAATTCATTTGTCATTTTTCCTTACGTATTTGAAAATAATACATACATTTTTTGCACTTGCTCTGCAGTGATCTAAAGTTGCCACTATCAGAAGTGTGTTCAATAGCCTCTGCTAATACTCAATGAACCAAGGGCCTATGTCTAGTTCCCCACAAAGAATGTACAGGACTTGTCTTTTCCTGATCTGAACAGCCAGTTATTGCATATGGTGAGAGCATCCTGCTCCCAGGCTCTGCTGAACCTTTAGTTCAAGACACTATAACTTCTTCCTCCTCACCAGATAGCTTATTTTTCCTTCAAATATATGGGTTTCCTTTTCCATTTTTGCTTTTATGGAGCCATGAACAAACAACAACATCTTCTCAATCAAAACTGTAAAAAGGTCTCAAATTCTGCTTTTCCTTGCCAGTATCTAAAAGAGCCCTGCTGGTTAAAAAGCTCATTGAAGGTTATGCAAAGGAGATATGCATATCCTGTATCCTCTCTCAAAATACAAAATGTTTTGATTAAAAAAAAAAAAAACAAAGTAAAAAATGGAATGCTACTAAAGGGCCTGTGGCTTTAATTTTAGTGAGAGACGCATATAGAAGTATACTTTTTCAAGTTCCGTGGTGACCAAGGTTTAAATACATTATTTTCTTTCATTTTCACTTAAGTAAAATAGAAATATTAAAGTACTGTATCAGCTTGCAAAAACTAACTTTGGAGAAAAGTCATTGACAAGATAACATTCAGAAACTTAAAACTACTGGCACGGATCCCAAATGAGCAGACAAGAATATTCCTTCTTTCCAATTCATCTTTTTACTTGGTAAATAGCATAGTTCATTTCATCACAGCCTCCTGTGCCTCATTGAGTTTGTTTTGAAAGTCTGAAGTTTATATAGGATAAAAGAATATTGCAGACATGAGTGATCAGGATGATTAAGAAAGATCAGCTTGTGGCAGATAGGACTTGATCCTGAAAAAAAGAACAAGCTCCTTACTTCTCATTGACTTCAGCAGTTTTTATACATGCAGCACTAGAGAGAACATCTAATTCTCTAATTCTCTTTTTATTTCCTATACTTCATACTGGTATCTTGGTTTTGGACAGGACAGCAATGCAATTGCAGGCCCCCCAGCAAACTCTGCCCAGTTTTATGGTTGAGCAAGACGTCATATGTTATGGAATATCCTTTTGGCCAGTCTGAGTCACTGTCCTGGTTCTCTTCCCTCCCAGCTCCTTGTGCACCCCAGCCTCTTTGCTGGCAGGGCAGAATGAGAAGCAGAAAAGTCCTTGATTTAATGTCAGCACTGCTCAGCAACACCTAAAACATTAGTGTGTTATTAACAGTATTTTCATCTTAAATCCAAACCACAGTTCTATACCAGCTACTAGGAAGAAAATAAACTCTGTCTCAGCCAAAATGAGAACTACTATTAATCTTTAAATTTAGAGGAGGCACAACCATGAGAGCAAATGCAAGAAAGGTCTAGGTATGTGACTGCATCTACAAATCAACTAGCTAAATAACTAGCTGGTTTTCTAGGAGTAAACCACTCAGTTTCATTTTCACAACTTTTGATATATTTATACTTACAGTATATTTTTATATTTTTATTTACAGTAATTTTTGCAATCTAAAAAATCAACTAGAACAATGCAACACGATTTAAAATATACCTACGGGGTTTGTATTTTAAATAAATAAACAAAAGCTACACCCTAAAACTGGAGGTAAAAGTGAGTTCTCTTTCATAATCTTGGGCTTGATGTTATTTTTGGACTGTAAAAATATTTTACTACTTCATTATGCACCATATTTTCAGTAAGCTTGCCCTTTCAAGATCAGACCCAAGAAGGTAGGTCTGTGATGTAACCTGGCCAAATATAATTCCCACAGGTAGGACTGGAACCAGTGGGAACATGTGATGCAATGAAGACTTACCCTGTACAGAAGAGGATCACATCAGGGAAGATTTAAAGAAATTGTACATGCACAAGTCCATGTGACCTGATGGGATGTCCCCATGAGCACTGAAGGAGCTGGTCAATGTCATTGTGAAGCCACTCTTGATTATCTTAGAAAGGTCATGGCAGTCAGGGAGGTTCCTAAGGACCAAAAGAAAGCAAATGTCATTTACACAGGGAACTCCAAGGCAGTCAGCCTCACCTCACCTCGATCCCTGGGAAAATTATGGAGGAAATAATCCCAGAAGCCATTTACAGACATATGAAGAACAAGAAAGTGATTCAAAGTAAACAGAATGTATTTACAAAGGAGATGTCAAGCCTGACAAAACTGATAGCCCTCTACAATGAAATGACTAACTTGGTAGATGAACGTAAAGCAGTACATGTTGTTTATCTTGCCTTTAGCAAGACTTTCAACACTGTCTCCTATAACAACCTCATTGACAAATTAATGAAGCACAGATAAGATAAGTGGACAATGAGATGACTGGAAGACTGGTGGAACTGCTGGGCTCAAAGGGTTGCAATGAGCTGCTCAAAGTCCAGCTGGATGCCAGTCACTAGCAGGACACCCTAGGACTATCCTGAGTTTTTAAACAGGTCATTATTGATGGGTGATGGGGCAGAATGCATACTCATCAAGTCTACAGGAAATAAATACTGAGAGAAGTCACTAATGCACCAGGTGGTTGTACTGCCATTCAGAAGGACCTAAACAGGCTGGAAAAATGGGCCAAGAAGAACTTCATGTAGTTCAACAAAGGAAAATGCCAAGTCCTGCATCTCCATGCATGAAGGACATGCTGGGGGCCAAATAGCTGGAAAGCAGCTCTGCAGAAATTGATTCTGAGATTGAAGAAATCACTTGAACACAAACCAGCAATGTGTCCTCCCAGCAAATTACACCAACAGCATCCCAGGCTGTGCTGGGAAGAGTACTGCCAGTAGGCTGACCAAGGCTGTCCTTCACCTCTAATCATCTCAATTTAGAGTGCTGAGTCCAGCTCTTGTCTCTTCAGTACAAGAAAGATATGGCCTTACTGAAGCGAGTCCAGCAAAAGACCAAGAAGATAATTAAGAGACTGAAGAATATTTCATATTAGGAGATGGTGAGAGAGCTATGACTAATCAGCCTGGAGAAGAGAAGGCTCAAGGGGATCTTAACTGTCTGTATAAATATCTGATAGGCATAAATAGAATCAACCCTATCCGCAACAGGGGGCTTCAACTGTACCCATTACAGGGTGTTTGAGCTCAGTGATCTTGAAGATCCCTTCCAACCCAAGCCATTCTATGATTCTATGATAAAGATAATGGAACTAGTTGTATTTCATGGAAGGAAAAGAGGCAGTGGGCACAAACTGAAATACAGGAAATTTAATTTAAATATGAAACCTCACTTTTTTTACTTTTAGGACAGCCAAACTGTGGGGAAGGTTGCCCAGTCTCCAGCCTCAGAGAAACTGAAAACCCACCCTTCTTTATGGCAAGTGGTTGGACTAGATAATCTCCAGAGGTACCTTCCAACTTCAGCCAGTCTGTAAGTTTGGCCAGAAAAATAACAAAATTTCCCTTATTAACCTTTAAGATTCACTCATTCCATTCAAAAATCAATTAAGATGCGATTGGCTGAGATAACCTGGATGAGGAATATCCAGATTTTTTAACTCCTTGACTTCAATGTAATTTTCTCTAAATTCATCAGCAGTCAGCAATACAGCAATATCATAGTGCTACTGCCACTAATTACTATTTCTGTGTTATTATTATTATTGTTGTTGTTGTTGTTTTCATCATCTTAATTACTGCTGAGATTCCATGCCTTGTCTTTTCAGCCTCACCAACTGGCTAAAACAAATGTTGTGTATTCTGGGATAACAGCTGTATTCCTATGTACATATTCTATATTTAATCCAAAAGTTGTGATCTCAAATAGTCTTAATGCATAGAGGCTTAATGCAGTGGGTGTTGTCTCAAGGGGGTCTTATATGATATGTTCTTTCACAGCACTGGCTCCAATTACAAACCTTCACGTGCTTGGCAACTATTTCCAGTTGAAATTGTGTTATTACCTTATGAGTGGCACAATGCCACTCTAGCAGATGGGCATCAGCATAGGCATGCCAGAGAACCAGTACGTGCATTGAGTTTGAATATTAGGGCCCATACACCCATCTACTTTATAAGTGGCTATAAATTTGCATCCTGGTTGAAGGGAGTGTGTAACTGCAACTCCATCTCAGTTTGGCATTAATTTTGACATTCTCAAAATACTTCTGATATTAGTGAAGATGACAGTCTTGTTTGTTTGTTTGCTTTCTTGGCAAATAAGGGCTGTGATTAGCAAGGGTACATGGGTGAGGGATAATGTATTACAGCCTTCCATTCTCCCAGTATTCCCTTGGGGAAGCATAGAAGGATGTACACAAGTACAACTGCAGTCAGGGTGAATTTTCTTATTTAATATAATAGCTCAACTGAGTGTGGAAGGCAGATTCGTGACCTTTCACGCTACAGAAGTGTGCATATACTGCAATTTCGTCTGAATAAGATTGCTAATGTTTCAAAGTGCTATAAGGGTCTTTACTTCTCCCTTGCAATTTTATTGACATTTTTCTCCTACTTTTCATTTGTGCTATAGTCTAAATTTTACACTAAATCATTTAAGTTTGCTCCAGAGAGGGTGCAATGCTGCTTCTAGACACACTGTAATGATTGTATATTCTTAAAAATCTTATTCCTGGTATAGAATAGGTAACAGAGCACTCAGCAAATGCACTGCAGTTAAATGCATTTGCCTGAGGGGATGAAATCAAAATACTTATTTGTATTAAGATGCAACTCCTGTAACTATGGATAAAATAATGTAGATACAACTTTGCTTTGAAATATAACACATACTTTTTTTTTTTTCCCAATAATTTGTGTGTGGACAGAGGGAGGGAATTATGTATGTGCAGAAAATTTCATGTTTGCTCAAAGTGTATGCTCAGATTTCAAATCCAATTGTTAAGTTGCTGTATCTTGACAAACTCAGTTGATGCTACATTGAGTCAAGAGAGTAGCCACTTTGGATATTTCAGAAACTTTTTAAATTTTGGAAAATATTTGATGTAAATACTTAGAGTTGAATTCAGCTTATGTTTAATTCCATTAAGTCCAGATCTCAGTTTCAAAGGGTATTTAACCTGACATGTGGCTAGATATCCCCATAAATTTGGCATTATTATGATTTAGGTATAAAAAAAAATGCACAACATTGCATGAATATTATAGTAGAAAAGTTGTTTTAAATAGACTTGACATAATATATCAGTTTACTGTCTCGTTTGATGTATTAGTTGTCTTTTTATCACTAAGCATTCCCTTAGGAAATCATAACAAGAAAAGAGATGTTGAGGTTCCCGGTTCAGTTGCACAGTGTTGACTTTGAGTTTTATGGCGTCAGTCTGCTTGTGAGACACAACTAAATTTTAGTAACTCAGGAGCTGCTTGCTTATTATGAGTAGTTTGTTTCTGTGACACAGAACAAAGATGTTATCCGAAACTGTAAGACTAATTAGTTATGCCCTGCACATACTTAAAAATGCCTTAGTGATTCAACAGTTCACTATACCATCTTTGATATTTTCAGCCTAGGAACAATGCAAACAACATTGACCACTTTACTGTAAAGTCGCTGTTAATGAATGAGCTACTCCAGAACAGATAATAACCACATAACATCAGGTCCTAGGTCATAGATACTTTTTGTATGAGCTTTGTATTTATCAATCTAAAATAAGGTGTGTGGAGTTTAATCTTATCGAATACAGAACCACAGTCCACTCACGGAGACTAGAACCAATAAGAAACATCCTGGCAGTTCAAGTGCAGAAAATTCCTGGAGGAACTTGTAATACAACTGTCTATGCTGACTGGGATGAGCTGAAGCTTATGAAATTTCTGATGATGGCAGTAATGTAATACAGGATGAAACCCTGGTCACTTAGCTGAGACAGCAGGTATAGAAGCAGGCGAGCTCCTAAGAAGAAGGGTATTTCTCTTCATTAAAATTTAAAATGAATCTTAATTTGCTTTTGTACTTCCACAGAATAAAACTAAGACCTTGTTGGGAAAATTGTGATTAGGAGAGAAAATTATTTTCTATCTCTAGGCAATTGTAATACCATAGTACCTCAATAAAGTTGTGACTAAAAGAGATACACTTCTGTATTTTGCTACAAAAAAATTATCTGAAATTCTCAGTCTGCTCTGCAACTCAATAAATCCTTCTTATATTGACAGTAAGAAATGGAACTAATCAAAAACCTAGTGGTATGAGTGTGCTAGTTGTAATAAAATACTCTTTATGTTCTTTCTTGAGTACTGATATATCTTTTAATAAGGACAACTGTACGTGGGCCAATTATTTTATTCTAAGTATTACTGAAATCCACATTTCCTGCTCTTTCTCATCTATGAATTACAAAAAAGAATCTTGGGATAGACCTTGGTGAGAAGGGACCAGGAGATCTCATGAGTCCAAACCACTGGCTACGGTAGGGTCAGCCACGAGATCAGTGCTTCAGCCAGTCTGGTCTTGAAAACCCCTGTGATCTTAGACTGCATAGCCTCTCTGGGCAACCTGTTTCAGTGTCTGGCTGTCCTCCTGGTCAAAAATTTATCTTCACATCCTGTTTGACCATCTCAGTTCAATTTATGGCTATAAAAGACTAAAAGATGCCTACAACATATCAGAAAAACAAATCAAGATACATTTTGTTTGTAGATCTGGCTTTCTGTAAAGGATTTGTTTGTTAGGATTTAAGGATTTGCATAACATGCACCTGAGTGTGTTATAAGAGTACTCATAATATACAGCCAATCCATAATTTGAGCTATTGCTTGCAGACACAGTTCAAGCTATTTTTTCTTGATTTCAATGAAAGAGATATTGACTGTCTCCAAGGAGTCCCTACATGTTCCCATCAGAGAACCAAAGCAGTCAGAACAGCATGGTTGACAGACAGATGCCCATGACTGGGATAGCATGGGGCACAGATTCATTGGTGGAGATGTATATGGGAAACTTGCATATCATCTGCCTGCATTATACATTTTATCAAGTCCTATTTAGCCTTTGCTTTTAAAGCACCATGTTTGCTCAGAAATAAGGCTTTGAAAAACAGACATCAACTAATTCACTGCTTGCTAGTCCCTGGCAATTACTGGTGATAACTCAGGAAAAAGTAAGGTATATATGTGTATATATAAAGGTAAGGTGTTACTAGAGGAAAGATGGAAGTTAGATTATTTCATTCAGTTCTCAGGCAAAACTACTAGCATAAGGATTTGAAAAATTGTCCAGTTTCTTAGCTGCCATTTTCATGCAAATTTTTTAAAACCTTTGAATATGTTCAATAGCTCAATTTTATATAAGAAAACCAACTTCAAGTATAAGTCTGGGAAGCACAAAAAAAAAAAAAAAAAAAAAAAATTAAAAACCTTGATTGACTTTGTCCTGATCAATACATTGTGGACAAACACAGTTTCAATATCAGTATTTCCCTGGAGCCAATACCTCATCAAATCATAACTTTATCATTTGCACTTGAAGCGACTTTGTGACAAGTACAAGCTGTGACAGCCAACTGGATGCAATGCAAAGGCATGGGAAAGTTGCTGTAGGAATACTAGAACAGGGTAAGAAGATTCAGCCCTCATTTTTCCAACATAATGAAAAGCAGAGGGTATTAAAGAAATCTTTAGAAGCACTAGAAAATATTGTCTTACTGACTATTGAAAAGAAAAAATCAAACGGGATATTTTTGTGGATGTATATGAAGCACAAGAGGCTTTAAGACAGCCAGGACAACAAATCACAAAGAAAGACATTAGAAGAAAAGTCCAATGATAACATCTTTTTTTTTTTTTCCTCAGCAAGTTCACTATGATAACATAACAAGACACTCGAACCACTTAAATCTTTACAAATTTTGTTTTAAGCTATGGTCAGGGATTTCCTTTTGATCCCAGGCTATGGATCTGAGGATAACGCAAAGCAAATTATTTTTGGTTAACCACTATCTTTTGAGACATCTGGTCGTGATATTTTGCTGAGATATCTGCAGTTACCAGCAGCACAGAACACCCCTTGAGTGTCTCCGTTCCTTCTTTTCTGTGAAAACTCATAAGATAATGATTAGTCATTGCTCCCTTGCACAGAGAAGATACCACAGGGACCAATGTTGTTACTCCTCTTGCTGGTAAGAAAGCTAGCGTCTTAGAAAGGAGGCATGGTTAGCAACATATTCACCTGAGAAATCACTTCTCTTCTAGTGTCAAACTGCCAGCTTTGGATCAGAGGCTGTGCTGGAGCTCGTTGAGTATGAAAGAATGGCTTAGCCAGCAGGGTTTTTTATGTAAGAGGAATTTGGCTTGGGAATAAAGTCTGCCAGGTCCATCAAATCCCTGTTTCCCTTGGGAATAGAAATGGGCTCTGAAAGGAAGAGGCTTCATTGTTTTCTCCGGAGGGGTTTCTTACTGCGTTTCAGGAATTTATTTTCTATCCTCTGAAGAATATTATATATATTTGGAGAAGTTAAACTATGTCAGGTAACTGAAATCTTCAGGAGGGCATATATCTGTATTTTATGAATTAAAAAATCAACTTGTACCAATTTATTGAAAAAATCAAAGCGCTCATTTTTGTGTACAATATGTAATATTGGCCTATATTTTAAGTACATGAATTGTGCAGAAGTTGTTTATTAAATAGAATGATGATAATTCAGTTTAAGTCTGGGATCACAGGTGCACATAAAATTGGCTCACTGTGTTGCTAATAGATGTATGAAAAAAAAAATTTAAATATATATATATTAAGTTTGGAGTCTTTAGATAAATGTGAATGATTCCAGACTGACAGCACCATCAATTACAGAAGTTTATACATTGCACAGAAAGAAATGGTTTACCTCACAAGGAAAGAAGCTGGAAAGTAAGTGTACGTACTGTTTCTCCCTTTTTTTATTTTTCTTTTTTCTTTTTTTTTTTTTTTTTTGTGAGAGGAATATGTAAATTGTTGAATTGATGCCTTTTTCTTTCCTTTCTGCTTTGAAGCCCCTTCTAGAGGAGCAGAACAACTTTTCATGCTCCTAAGGCTCGTAAGGTGGAGACATTAACCTGGCTCAGTGTTTGTAGTCAGGAAGGTGCAACTCACATCCACAGTCAAGTCCATATAACAAACAACTTGAAATCTTGCAGTTAGTCCCTGAAAAAAAACAGCACTCTGAGGAGCCACTGCCTTCTGTTGTTCACTCCCAACTTGCAAGAGGAGACAGGGAGAAGACGGCTGTGAGGGACACTGGGCCACAGAGCAGTGCTGCTCTGTTCTTCAGATGTAGTCTGGCTTCCTGAGATTCACTTCAGAAGGTTCTGGAATGCTCCAGTACAACAGGAACTTTTTGTTGTTTTTTTTTTTTTCCCATGCATCTGAGTAATTGCTTGTGTCTTCTGGGTACTAGTTAATATTTAACAAGTCTTTGCAAGGGGACCAGTATTATTTGTTTTTTGTTGAAAATGAACTCCACAATGCTCCACTGCCAGAATATTATTTCTCTGCTCATGCTTGTTTTCACGTTCCAGTTTCTCTTTGCATTACAGTTGCAGAAATGATATTAAGCTCCATGGACTTCTATGGATTAATTCTTAAAATAGACTATCCTAAAATTTAAAAAATGAAGTTTTCTTTTCCCCTCAATGAAGACAGGAGAGGGATGTTCTGGTGATACCCCTCTCTCTTCCCAAGCTGAAGAGTAAATCTTCATATTTTATAGAGGCTGTATTGTGTAGTCCCACAACTTTCCCAACTGAAAAACAGAGTTATTACCATCTTTTTAATATAAACATTCATCTGAAACAATGAAAACTAAAAGTTATAATGTGCTTCTGCATGAGAAAATAATGGAACTCTATGGAATTGCACTAGCAACACTATAGAAGTAAAAAATAAAATAAAATAGGTTAATTTTTCTTGCTAAGTCCTACTTCTCTAGAGCAATGTGCACAATAACAAACAAGCAAACTCACTAGCAGAAGCAGGAAGTCACCCCGGGTCATGGACCAAACTGCAATCCTCACCATTTTAAGCCTTTAAAGAAAATACCTCATTCATACGTTCATAACACCAAATTACCATTCATATAATCCCACTCTTTTTTTTTTTTTAATTGTATTGAGCTCTGCATGGAAATGAAATTCCTATGCTCTTGTATGATAGACCATGTCTCTGTTGAGTGCATTTTGTATTTCTCATGTGCATCCACTGCTGGCGTGACAGAAGTGGGACCACTCTTCCTCCATTTTCAACTGCATTATTTCATAGCTGTGTGACTTTCATCCTTCATTCAGAAGAGTTCATGATGTTTATCTGTTACCTATTTGAGAATAGCAGCTAGCCAAGCTTGAATGAGAAAGGAAAGGTAATTAATTAACATAAAGATATATATAATCTGTTACTGGCATTCATTCACCAAAAAGGTCTGATTTTTGTGAATATACCAAAGCAGAAAACAGTACAAATTCCTCTTTGTTCCAGTATTCTCTTCCCCCTGAAAATAAGGTAATTTTGCATCAGCTAGGAACAGTTGTCACAGAACTTATTATTTGCTAAAATACATCATGATAATTTTACCAGTTACAAGTACATCTCTTCGTATTGCTTTAGATGTGAGTAGCTAGCCAGACACAAGGTCATGTAAGTTATTTCAATTAGGACAAGAAACTAGTGAGGGAAGCACACATCTCTGATGTTAAGATGTTTGTATACAAGGAAGCAGAAAATCTTGCCTCTTTTTTGAAGTGAAGTGCCACATATTTAGAATGAAGTGGAAGCAGCATGAGGGCAATGTTTTGCACGCGAGGAAGGAGTGAATGTGTGTCTTAGCTCAGCTCCACGCAACATTGATCATATGCCTATGTCCTCAGTGGGACCTGAAGCCAGTGATATCTTTTGTAAATTGAAGTCATTTCCCTAAATTTTATGCTGTAATAATACAATGAAAAATCTCATTTAGATCTCAGTGACATGACTGTAAGAATGCAGTAAACAAAACATTTCCCCTCTTCGCTTTCTAAAAACAAAGTAATGGACAGCTTGAAAACTAAAAATTGGAAGGTCTTATTTCCTCCTATAAAAATATTAAAAGGGAAAGAGAAAACTGAACCTTTAAACTGAAGCTTTTGTATATCTTTGTTCTTGCCAATCCTTGGGAATTTGGTGTATTTTCCAAAAAAAATGCCTCTTAAAATTTAAGAGAATCTTCCCATGAGCTGTTTTGAATATATATATATATATATATTATATATAATAATATTTTTTTCTTGTGGAGCTTCCTGCAGACTTTAAATACAAATACGTAGTAAAAAACACATTAAAAACTACCCTTTAGATATGAACAATCCTTTGTCTCTTGAGTGCCCCATTTCAGAGAGGCCATGTATGGGAAGCAGACCTCCACTGGTGCACAGTTCCAGTTGAACCCCAGCACAGAAGTCAAACTGGGAATCACATATGTCAATACCGTGTGTATTTCCTAACTGGCAGCACATAGTTGAGGCAAAGAGGAAATATGAAAAAAAAATCTCTGGTTCTTGTCAGCTTCTGTTGAAGGAAAAAAAAAAAACCTGAAAGACTTCCATAGCAGCATTGTAAAGTAAAATTTGGCACTGCTGCCCACACTAAAGTCCCCCTTTAGAGAAACTGAACTGTGGTATCGATCAGACACCTCACACTAGTGAAAAAATTATGCTTCACTTCTCTATATTGTGACTTCAGACAAAATCTGACAATGGAAAGCCCAACAACTGATGAGAAACGTGTGATTCCTGGTGGTTTGTTTAGTTTGCCTGGCTCTAGTATGCTGCTGCTATGAATATAGTTGCTATGGAAGGAATGCTTTAATGCTGTCTTTCTTCCAAAGGGGTCATGATTTTGCAACATCTCAAATAACACTGATGGCTTAATGTCTGCAAACAGGACAACATTTAACATTTACTATGCATGGTGAGGATCGGAGCTCATAATTTATTATCCAGAAATTACATAAAAGTATATTTAGGATAAAACGTGAGAATATGCTTAAATATTCATGAAAATAAACAATACATAATAAATTTACTTATGCAATGTCAGTAGGTAATAAGAAAGTAATCAAAGGCATATTTAGAGCTCTAAAAAATGAAATAGAATTTCAGTATTTGAAAGTGGTATTTTGAATTAGGCTGACTCTATTGTTCTCAAAAAGCAATGAAAATATTTTCGCTTTCTATCCTTCAGAACATCACTAAACTGCACTGAGCTGTTTTCCTCTCTCAACTCAAACAAAATAAGCCTCCAGAGAAGGAACTTTCCATATCATTTCTCACTGAGTTTCTTAATGCAGTATTTGCCATAAGCAATAGTTTAAAAATTAAGGCGATTGTGAACCAACAGTTTACAAAAATGCGATTGAGTGAAGACAATGATAAGACTGAAAGCATTTTGATCATCTCTACTACTTATATGCCTCAACCCCTTAATAAGTATCTTACTGGCTCTCAAATTACAGTCTCCAAAAGAGGACTGGTGTGGGATGGATGTTCCCTGATGGCTT
Organism: Meleagris gallopavo; assembly: GCF_905368555.1. Lineage (NCBI taxonomy): Eukaryota > Metazoa > Chordata > Aves > Galliformes > Phasianidae > Meleagris > Meleagris gallopavo. Next base: position 19,889,156 of record NC_139410.1, on the reverse strand, counting down.
AGGGACACCTTAATCCTAAGAAAAAACACAGTGTGACAGAGAGGCCAGAGGCAGTGTAAGACATTGCTGGAAGAAGGATTGATGGCTACATTATGCCTCATTTATGGTGGGTGGACACAGCTGTTTAGAATACACTGTCCAAACCAATGATAGGAGGTCAGTTTGCAGCCAGTCCTCTTGTAAACAACATTTCAATTTATTAAATTCCTTCCTAACTGAATGCCAAAAGTGAGTCCTTGTTCCAAGTTTTTTGAATGAAATGGCATGACTCATTCAGAGGCTAGCAATATCTCACTGGCAACAAGAAAAATCCACTGAGTTCAATGTTTTATCATTTGCCTCATGCTTTATACCTGTTGGTCCTCAAAAATTATCTCTGTTTTTTTTTTTTTTCTGGTAACCTTCTGTTGGTTACAAAAAGGAGCTTAACTTCACTTAGTGCCTCTTAAGAGCCTTTTATACTTTCAAAACAATAAATAAGACAAGTCTTGTAGAACTGTCTGTTTAAAACCAAGAGAGACAAAGAATTAACTCTTTGCAACAAATAAACTCGGAATTAGTGTTTGAAAATGAGCCAAAAAGGTCACATTCCTCTTGTAGTAATTTCTCAGGCTGGAGTATAAAGCATCATACACAAGCAATTTGATCAACATAGCCCTGGCAAATGCTCCCAGTTCTCTTAAAATTCATCCTTTTGTGTCTTAATCTGCAGCAAAAAGGGCAGTCTGTCCTGCTGGCACACATAGTTTCCATGATTTTTAAAAAGAACTTTTTCACAGCTGACTTGAGGCTTGCATTTCACATGCCAGCAATATCCTCACTCAGTGTGTGAGTGGGGTAACAATACGTATACGATACCGGATGTCACTTAGTAATATATCACGGTGCAAAAGAAGATTAATGACATCATCCAGGTAAGGGACAGGATTTGCCTAATATGAGAAATGCAATCATTTAAAAACACAGAAAGAAGAAGAGTGATGATGGAATCTGGGCAGGAGGCATGTAAAGGACGAGACGCCCATTACAGATGTCCCTGTTTAGGAATATCTGGCACTGATTTGTACTTCTAACTGTAAGGGAGAAAAACAGTAGCAGAAAACTGGTGACTTGGCAGGCACACGCTGCAGACTATGACTGATGTCTTTCTCTTCATCATCAAACAAAATGCAGAACAGTCTTGTGTTTTATTGATCACATCATAAACAAATTAGAAGCAATAATGTAATAACTGACAGTTTGTCCCACAGTAGGACATATGCTTACAATTATTAGTTTATTTTTATTACCATATAACCTAGGAGTGTTAGTCACAGAGCAGGATTTCATTGTGATGGAGGTTACACAAACACGGAAGAAAAAGATGTTCCCTGATTGAATGCCCTTCAATCTAAGGACTAAATAAAAGGCAATGGAAGGATACAGTCCTGAGGAGAATTGTGACATGACAGTATTTATCAGCACCAGTATCAGTTGATTTAGTGACCCACAGATCTACTTTTTGCAGGTTTCTTTGTGAAAGAGCGTTTCAAAGTGCATTTTTAAAGTTTTAAAGACAGCTTTGCAAATGTCTATGAGATTTCTTCTCACAGCAAGAGAGAGCATAAAAACCATGTATTTGAAAACGTAGCAAGTATACACTGGATCCTGAGTGCAGAGGAATTTTTGACAACGCAGAGACAATGTATCTGAGCCTCAATGTTGTGCAAACTGGAGTAGTTTGGATTGGAAAAAGAACAAGAAAGAACGAAGAAATGCTACAGATGTAATTGGGAGTATAGATAGATCATCACTGTGATTATTTCTATTGTTATTAGGATATTAAATACCTTCTGATTCACATTTCTTAAACAGTATCTAACTAGCAATCTCCCTATGCTTATATTTTATATAAATATTTGCTGTACAATGCCACCACAACAGCATGGAACCAAAAGACAATTATTGTCCAAACAAAGTAGATTCAGCTACCCAGAAACAAAGAAACAAAATTAAGGGATGCCACATAAGTTTAGCACATGGAATGGTATCACATCACTCAACTCAGAACTTTTCAATATAAATGCATACTTGCAAATAAAGAGCCTCCAAAAACTCATGTAATATTCAGTTTCACCTAGGCTGCTGCTGATATTAAATACTTTATTAAAAAGTGAGGAGGGCAGAGAGAGGGATGAGGAATACCTTAAACTAATAACAGATCGTGAAACAGATTTTCTAGCACTCTAAAAAGAAATCCACCTTCACTTTGTCAACAAAGCTTACTTCGGGATGGCCCTTTGATTATAGAATTCAGTCACTACTTATAATACACATCAGCTGAAATGCAAAATCACAGAGGACAATAAAGCCCATTGAAGTCACAGTTTGTATACAGCTATGCAGTGTTCAGCTGAAGAATTTTCTCTTTCTCATACACATACATTTTGCCTGCAACTTTATCTAAAATAAGTACATTTTATGGGGCTATTTGACTCACAACTTAGCCAGACTACACTACCTGATAACACTTATTTTCTTGGAAAGCATGTTTTCTGGGCACTGAAGAGCACAATTTTGCTGAGTGCAGGGCCCAGTATTGGGGAAAAAAATCAAAATTTGCCACTTATTAAACTAAATGTCCTTGATGCTTTGTGCAGACAAAAATACTCTCCCCTTGACCCCTCAAGTCCATTAACTTTAGGAGAGTAGTTCTGCAGTTGCTAGTCTCCTATGGTGCCCTTTTCGCAGCTACATGATAAGCTCTCAATATACAGCAAGTTGTTCTTTATAGCATAATGTAGGATATATGGTAGCTTCTTACTTTCCTCCCCCTGTGGGATTGCCAGGATTTGTATACTATGAGTCCTCCTTATCTGTTTTTCTAAGAGTTCCACATAGAATTTAAGAATTTATGAATTTATTATCTTCCCTGGGCTTTGTCAATAGATAAGAATTGCACTTTAACTTCCCTTCACCATTTTTTTTATTGTCAAGACAGTTTGAGTTACTTGTTGCTCCAGGCTGTCTGTTAATTTGCTCATTCTTCCAGTATTGGCATGCTTTACTTATCCATGGGCATAAAGCATACAGTGTTCCTGGTAATGGGAAGCTTCTTAATTTAATCTGTAGAGAGTCTGATTTAAGGCCAGCAACAGAGTTGTGTCTTTACAAAAAATATTGTCATACCGTCTGTCTGGCTCAACAACTTTAAAGGCTTTCAAATTCTTGTCCCAGTCTGTTCTGCATTAATGCAGTCACCAATACAGATTTTTGGGAGATGCTCACTTAATTATTTACTAATCAAGAATAAATGCATAAAAGCTTTATTAAGAGATATTACTATTGCTTTCATGAGCAACAATCTAGAATGAATAGGTTCAATATTATTGTGAAGAAGCCACTTCCCCTTATTTTTGCCTTAATGATTCTGCTTTAGATTTGGGATGCTCATCTTTTCAAACTTCTCTCTCAATTCCTTCATTTACCTTCTCCCTTTAGACTCTTCCTTTTTTTTTTTTTTTTTTTTTCTTTTTTGCTGATTACTTCTCATTTCTAGTCAAAATGGAGAATATGCAAGGTAGAGAATATTCTGCTATTCGACATCAATTTGTGTGCAAGTACTTGTCTACAGTTTCAAAACTTCTCAAGTTAGGACATATGTAACAAAAATTTAACCATGAAGGAAAGCCACTTTAAGATGCTCCTTAGACTAATCTCTACAAAGTATTTTCCAAGTGTTCCTTGAATATGACTGTTGGATTGAATTTAAAATGTCAACACATTTCAGGTTAATGAAGTTAAAAAAAAAAAAAAGCTTATTCTAGTAAATATGGACTTGGTTGAACTGAAATTGATTGAGAAATTGGAACTATGCTTGTGAAAAATGAGCCTCAAAGTGAGTTCTTCTCAGGAAATTCTGCATTAGTGGGCTTACAGGAGTGCAGAGATCTTGGCGGCAGGGCTGAATGAATGATGAATGATGGGACTCTGCTACAGCAACAACACTCACTTGTATCGGTCACTGATCCCCTTCTCTACCCTTCCCTTCCTCCCTCTAAATCCCAAGGGCAGGGCAGCTGTTGTACTTTTTGTGCTCCTGCATAGAGCTGCTGCTAAAGCAGCCTTCACTGTGCTGTGGAAGCCAGGACAGACCTCGGCGTAATTCTGGCTCTTTGTTGATATCTTATTATTCTCACAAATACATTTCCCAGTTTACTTGAAAATTTACATAACTGTGGAGAGCACGAATGTCTTGCATGTGTGAGCAGGGAATATGATACCCTTGGGTAAACCCGGCAGTGAAATACGTTAACATTTGTAAAAATCAAAACAAAACAAAACATTACAGTTGTGTGATATGTGATTACATGATAGAGTTGTTCCCTGTTAATGAGCAAGTAGTCATGGCCTAGAACAGCTACAAGAAGCAGATAAAGTACTGGACTCCCATATACAGAAGGCAGGCTGCATTCCTTTTGCACATCAAGACTGTCCAGATAAACATATGGCTGCACACAGCCAAAGAACACACAATGGCCCACTCGTAGCTGATGCCAGATGATTTACTTAAAAGACTATCCATTCCACAGCAAACTCTTTTTTCAAATGGAGAGGCTTTAGGGTACAGCAGTAATTGGTGTTTCCTACCATCTTGAGTGGCCCAGCGTATAGAAACAGCTGGGCTTACATAGTGGCCTGCATGCCAGCAAAGACCTGGCCCAAGAGATGACAGGAGAGCCTCCTTAATGCTGTTAGGGTGAGGAGATGCCAGCTCTTCCCCCCAGGATTACTTACATCTTCCGAAAAAGACCATACAAATGTTTTAGAAGGGAAAGAAGATAAAACATGAAATGCAGGTCCACAAGGCTGTACTATACCCTTCTGTTCTGGGAACTGGGGGTATCTGTCCCCTTGTATTTTGCAAATGAGATATCTGCACCAGCACAAACTGACAGCAATCAAACAGTGAGAGCGTTAGCTGTGAAATTTCCTTTCTGATACTTTGCAATACTCCATGTCTCACTAGATCTTGCTTTTAACATAGTTGTGATGCTGCAGCCCCACCTTGTCCTTTTGGCAGCTCATACCTAATGAGTTCTTATTATATCTCAGTGTACAGAAGTATCCTGCTCAGACATTGTATTGCTAAATTCTCTGGGCTTTCAGACAACCTGTGATGAAAGCTAATTCAAGGAAGGAGAGTTATTTTAATGTTTGGAATCCCATATATTTAACTGCATTTTTACTACATATTATCACTCATCTAAGACTGAGTTCGCTGTGAACTCAACAAAAGAAGAAAATAGGCAGAAGAAAAAAAGAAAGAAGCAGGGTTCCTCCTGCTCCACACACGGTAGCAGGAGGCTTCAGTCAGGCTGAAAAGACAACGGCCTCAAGGAGAAGATGTGGCTGACTACCAAAGGCTGCTGTATACACCGCACAGACTTTGTACCCTTGTTTCAGCTGACAAGTGGAGTGGATGCTCACAAAGACTAGCAGTTCACAAGAGGCATACGAGAAGATCAAATGCTTGACAGCCGCTCATACTGCTAGGCCTCAGCCCAGCATGCACAACTCAGCTGATGACTGCTGGCTACAGACATAGATGGCTTCTGTCTCCTAAAAACATACATGACTAAATGGAAACAAATGGAAGGGATATTTGGCTCAAGTACCTGAGGTAACAAGCTCCTGCCCCAGACAGAAGCAGAATGGATTTGATGTGCAGGGAATGGATGGTGACAGCTGTGACACTCGAATGGTGGCTCTCTGAGCGACGTCACCCACTCAGCCAGGCCCTGTACAGCACAGCGTGCATTGGCTTTCCTCTTTGTCTCAGGCTGTCACTTTAGGTTTCATTTCACTGCAGTTGTGAAGCTATTTGTAGCAGAGGAAAAAGGAAAGAAAAGGAAGTCAGCATGACAGTCCAAGTCCAGTAAGCAAAGCAAATTAAAGGAGGTTTGATTTCTAAAACACCTTCTCCACTTTCTTCTTCAGAAAGCATTAAAAAGAAAAAAAGAACCATAACTTTCAAGCCCTTTGAAACAGGCTCACTTACAGGTGTAAGACATATAGCAGGGTATACTCTGATTTTTTTCTAACATAAAGGGGACAAACACCTCCAAAGAGAGTGGGGAGATTCTGCTAGCTGCTGTCCCACTTGCTTAAAGTCTTCTTCCATTAACTCAAAGGCCAGAGGTGAAACCGTGTCTTCCGTAAGTCAGGATGCAGCTGGGGACTCTGCTGTGCTCACACACAAAAACTCAACTTGTCGTCATCCTTCCCTAGACCAAAAGTTAGCTGTCCTTAGCAGTAATTAAAGTAGTACCATCTGTAACAGTACAAACTACCACAGCCAGTCCTATAGTGCCCAGGGTTATTCAGCTTCCAGAAAGAGCTGGAGCCCAGTGATGCTGCGGCTGTGTCACAGACTTCACACAGTGTGGAGCAGGGGCAGCAGCAGGAACACAGGAGCTGACCACACACGTGTATTTCCTAACCTTCAAGGTAAAGCTGCTCCATCAGTGTCAACCAAACACTTTGAAGAAGCATACACGAGGCAGACAGAGCAGTCAAATACATTTGAAAATGGGAACACTCAGCAGAATAGACAAAAAGTGGAGAAAATAGGCATCAGCACCATACTAAAATACTCTCAAAGACTTGCATGAATTTTACACAGCAGTGCTAGCATCCATGCATTATCAAGTTAGGAGCAACATCTTCTCTTCTATTTTTTTTACGTACATATTTCTACTGCTTCTTCTTGGCATTATCCCCAGGGTCTGGTAAAATTTGCTTCTTCAGTGGAATTCAATCTCCTGATACGACAGCAAGAAGTAGTTATTCAGTTGATAGTCCTCAACTAAGCCTAGTATCCTCCTCTGCATGTGTACATCTGTGTACCCACATCTTTAGAGTCTACATTTCTCAAGAACATGTACAGCTCTCCTCATGTAATTCAAATAGATAATAGGCTTGCCTGCACTGTCACTATTGTATGCATATTGCATGACAACATCTGAAATAGTACAGTGCAAATAAACACATGCCTGCTACATCAACAGCTAGCAAACTGGCTACTTTTGAAGGAAATGGGTTACAAACTAGATAAATACCCTTGTATCCTCCTATGAGTATTAAACGTGACGTTTTCCTGTTCAGCTTTCTATTGCTGCTTAACCTGAAAGAACTAAGTTCAGTCAAAGGAAGCTGCAAAGGTTTTGTTAAAGAAGTGGGAAGGAAAGATGAAAGAATGGCCCAGATAAGGAATATCCCTCAAAACACTGGCACAGGGACTCCTTGTGTCTAAGCCTGAGAAGAGGAAGATCAGAAAACACTGATCTGTTAGAAGATAGGTCCTATGGACAGGAAGGGGTCTGGGGCAAAGTAAGAAAGGCTGCTCAGGGTAAGAGAAGAGAAAGCTGTCAGTCTGGAAAATTCAGTAGCATCACAACAGCCTGCAGAGCAAAGCAAACTCTTCCTCCTGGCTCAAGCATGAAGAATATGGAGGTGTTGAATGAACTGTGGGTAAACAGGGCAATGAAAGTATGTATTATGGGTTTAGATCCCCTACTTTTTATTTTGGTATGATGAAAAGTTGCCTGGGGGTTGATTTAATGAGTCCCAGGCTTCAACATATAAAAGAGGGTCCATGCTCAGACCTGCAAGAGCAGCCACTGCTTGGTATGCACAGGACTACAGCACAGGGCCTGACATGGGAGCTGGTGGGTTATGGAATTCCACTCACGGAGAAGTAGTGACATTCCAAACCATGTTTCTGGAAAATAAAAGTAGCACTGTTCTCAGTTTTTTGTGAGGAAAACCAACCAACAAACAAAAAATTGCATTTATCTACAAAACATTCTGAACACTGAGGATGGATGCACTGTTGGTATCTCATCTGCTGATACTGCATTAACTTTTTCATATATGTTCTCAATGATACCCACCAACTTTGATTTGGGCAGCAGCTTTCACACAGTCACAAGTAATTATTATATAGGAAAGGACAAAATAACGGTAGGAAAATACAGACAGTATCATTAAAAGAATAAATCTAAAATCTTTTCTTCTATACTGCAGCTACTAGACTGCTCAATTAGAAGCTGTGTCAGATTGCTTAGCATTGATTGCAAATAGCTTGTCAATTTCACTGATATGAAATGCTAAAGCAAATGCCATTCACCAGTGGTGCAATAGGCAACCTGGTGTGATAGCAGCCAGATGAGCACTCTCTTGCCCTTACATAGAGTCAACATCTGAGCAAATCTGAGGAAGCAGAGTTCAGCAAAGTACATACAAATTCTCAGGTGTTTGCTTGATTTAATCTTTGTGCCTTCTTTATGTATGGTACACACACACACATGCTTGTAGCCACATTCTTATTCAAGCAAATGTAAGCCCAATGTGAAAGGACCTTGGTGAGTGTAAATGGGATGGATCTTCACACTATTGAGTAAATGTTTAAGGGATGTTGATTAGGCCAAAACCTGTACAGATGAGGATTTGTACAAAAAGATTCATTTTCCTATTTTAATAAAAATGAAGAGGAAAAATCTTGGCATGAATTTGGTAACCAGTTATGCTGTACTAATAGATTCAGACACTGTCTATGGTCACAAAGAGTAGTCTATGATCAAATGAAGGGTTTTATGACAAATAAGTACAACACAGTTTATGAAATATTTTTATAAGCTTGTTGAAAATTCCTTCTAATTTATAAAACAAACAGTGAAACAAATAATTTCACAAACACAAACTTGATAAGCAGTAATTTGCCCTCACCTGAACACTTTGGCCAGCTCTGCACTCACAGCACAGCGCGTCTTTTCTATCTTCTGTCAGAAGCCTTTGAATCAGCTTGCCCTCAAGGTTGTTATTGAAGTCAGAACCCTAAAAAGCACCACGAAGGCAATGAGAGCCCAGGCAGAGGCAGATTCCCCAGCATATGAAGTGAGAAGGTTGGGAACCAGTTCTGCTAGATGAGACTAAAAAATTCCTCCCCATGGAGGGAGTATATCCTTGTGTGTGTGCTGTATCCTAGTGACAGGAAACTAAAATAGGAGATTTAGATTGGATATAAAAAAAGTTTTTTTCACAATAAAGGTAGTAAATTACTGGAACAGGTTACCCACAGAGGTGGTAGATGCCTGCTCCCTGGAGACATTCAAGGTCAGTCTGGACCAGGCTCTGAGCAACATGATTGTGCTGTAGATGTGCTTGTTCATTGCAGAGGAGTTGGACTAGATGACCTTTAAAGGTTCCTTCCAACTCAAATGATTCTATGATTCTATGCTTCCAGGCTCATGTTCAGCCCAACAACTTTCCAAGCCACACAACAGAGTGGCAAACTCTGGATAGACCCCTCTGGGCAGGGAAAGCCTCCTTTTTTCTGGCTCCATGGACTGCCTGGATGTTTGTTCCCTACCCCTGCTGATCAGGTCCTGCTTGTTGGTTTTCTTCCCAGCTTCTCCCCTCATCACAAAATCCTCTTCCCCTTGGATGAGGCAGTTGCTCTTAGGGGAACACATCCTCTTCCTGCCAAGACATCCCCTGCTGCAGCCAGGACAGGGCAGAGGTGGTGGCTTCCTCACCACTGCCCAGCCATCCTCCTTGGGAAGGATCAACATGTGACAAACAGATGAAATGGACATCATCCATTCCATATTTCTCAAAAATGCCACCTTTAATGGTTATAAGACTAATGATTTCTGCTTGAAGCCAAGAAAGGAAAAAAAGACCAAATCAGAATCAGAGGTCATTCCATTGAGGTCACTGGAAATATTCATGACCAAAAAAGTTATCTGCTTTCCTGTCACAGGAGTAAGAAGCATTTCTGAACATTTTAATTTAAAAAAAGGAGTTTCTTGCACTGCTTTTTCTTTGTTTAATGCAGGTCTGCTGTCTAAGATGGTACCTTATTCTCTATATTATTTGTACTCTTATCTATATGGTTACATATTAATTCCTTATTCTGTATCTAATTATGTATATTAAGCTTTTCAGTCACAACCCAGCATTGTACCCACTTTTAAGGCCAATATCCTGATTTTTTATAATAGCATGTTTGCCCAGATTTACTTGAGAAAATGTTGTGAATTGTTATAGTTGGCATCTTAAATGTTAAATGGGGTGATGATCAAAATAGTTTTTCAGAAACTTCACTGCTTGTAGTATTTATTGCTATGTATACACTTAGGAAAGATCATTCTCCTGGGAAGAGGAGCATTTGTTGCACTGAAAAAATCCATAGTTATGGGAATTGTATAAAGCCGCATGGAAGGCAGAGGGTGTGAGTTAGAGCCCCCATACGTCTAGCTTTCACAGGATCATTATTCTAAAATGCTTTCTATTATTTATTATATGTTCAGAGCCAAACTCACTGATCCACTTGCAGAAGCAGGCACAAATCCACTGAAGCAAATGACTGTGGATCCACTTACAATAGTGAATTTGGCCCTTAGATACACTGTTTTATTTCTCCTCTAAGCTAAAAATACCTTTATTTTTCAATACTATCCTTTATTTGAGTTTACATCCCTTAGGACCAACGTGCAGCAAAGCAGCAAACAGGCTGGAGGGTCTTTACTGAACAGAGAACTCACAAAATGTGATCACAATGTGCTTTACAGCATGAGTAAATCCCAGGGGATCTCTCACATACAATTCCTAAACACTGAGAAGAGTTAAAGCTGTCTGTTTAATCTATGGAAATGTGAGTTTTGAGCATGGATAAATTGGGACTGCCAAGAATAAGTTCACTTTAAAATGCCAGCGTGGGTTTTTTTTGTTTGTTTTGTTTTGTTTGTTTTTTTCAGAGAAACAAAAAAATGATGAATCTTTCTCTAAATTTCATACTCAGTAATTACTATGTATCCATTCTTGTTCCCCACGCACCCAAATTACTTGGAATAAATTGTCAAACTAAATTGGCTATTCTTTCAACATCAGTAAATTATTCTTCTATTGTGGACTCCTAGCTTGATAATTTAGGATATGATAATTTTCATTTACTTAGTGTCTTTGAAAATTTTGGAAGAAACTACCTAGCCATTTCTTTTTGAAATGTATTAGGTAATTATTATCATAAGGAGAAGTAGTCTAGTTAGATTTAAGAGGAAAGAATTGATGGTCCTAAGATGGAGGTCACGAAGAAAGGAACTGTGAAGTAACAATACTGGCACATGAAACGTATCCAAGTTATAATACACACGGTCCATATACAAACAATTGTATTCTCAATTCTCTGTAAATCAGTAGCTTTTTCTCTGAAATGAGTATCATTATGCTAGTGGAAAGAAATCAGAATTATACCAACAGGATGTTGGTTCTGTGAGAACAAGATCCCCTTCTGCTATCCTCCCGTGAGTTGTTTATTTCTTCCTAGCTTTTTCTGTATGTTCCAGGCTCTTAGTGCCCACCTTCACATCACAAGCCCCTCACAAGGGAACCCTTCATGGTCCTCTGATCTGTGCCTTGTGCACCGAACACACACATTCTTGCAGTGAAGCCTATTCACAGGCTCAGTTTGCTATGTGAATATTTGAGTAAATACTGAACAAATCTCTGTTAGCAGTTTTCCTGCACCACACTCACTGCTCCTCAGCCTGACCAATCTTTCCATCTTTTTGTAGAGGTCTCAGGCCTATGGAGCACCTCCTGTAGTATCTAGAAGTAGCAGCAAAAGAGAAACATTTTGAGCACAGGAGGGCTAAGGGAGGAAAAAAGAAAAGTAATAAGAAAGAATAAAGAGTGGCAAGGAAAAGATAGCTCAATATAAGGAAAAAACTAACCTAGAAATATAAATAATAAAAAAGATCTACCGCATCTTTGAAAAGAGCATCGCTATTTTTAAAAACAGGGAATCTCTTGCTAGCACAGCTGCTCCCCATGTGTGACTCGTACAGGTTACCACATCTATCCCCCACGAAGAGGCTCAGCCTCAGGCGCTGGGTGCAGAGGAAACAAATTGTTTTGGTGCTTCAGAGCATCCTGCACAGGCTTCGTTACCTCAGCCCGAGTGCCACTAGCGGCAATATGTCGCTGCCCTCTGGGCCAGTTTTCTACCACAACACCCTCTTTCAGCTCCAGTCAAACAAGCACTGAGTTTGCTGCAGCAGAGGCAGGGAATGAGCAGCAAACGTCCAGGTCCCACACACTAAAGGAGAAGGGAAGGGGAGAGACAGCTGGAAATGCTGAGGGTTTAAACGCATAGTAAAGGAGAAAGCAAGTAACTGCTTTACTTCTCAGAATAAGCAGAGATCATGGCCTTGGAAAAAAGCAAATTAATATTTCAGCAAAACAATTTTTATGTGTTTTTTGTGTTTTTTTGTTTTTATTTTTGTTTTCAGAAAAATCTTTCAGACTGAAACATAATCCCTAAATCTATGAATGGGACTGCATACACAGGTTATATCCAGCCCACCAGATCGTTTTGTGGCATTTGTCAGGTTTTTGAAGGTGACACTGAGACTCGATCTTTGCTTATAAAAAGAGTAAAGCATTCACTTAAATCATCTGATATATAATACATCAAATGGAAATAAGCCCTCCATTTCAGTTCATTCACTGGTATTAAGGTTATAAACGTATACAAACGTTTTTCTCTGTTAAAGCAAGTAATGAAGAAAAACAACTACAAAGCTCAGAAAAATGGAATAATATTTCAAGACACTTATTTTCTGTTTATTTGCTTTAACAAAATAGCAGCCTGAAATCTGAAAGTGAGTCCAGATACCATGTTTCGAAGAAAGCAGTGCAAGTCTGAGTCTCTTGCTATATTCTAGCAAATATCATTGCAGTGTTACTCTTAATGGAGGAACCAGAAAGGTTTAACTGACTTTGTTAAAATAACAAACCTATATAACTTTGCTAAAACTAAACACAAACAGTAAAATTTTCAAAGTGAGCAGAACACAAGACACACTGCTCTGCTGAAGTCAACAATAGAATGTGGCTTCATTCAAACCCTTACATCAGAAGCTGAGTGAACAATTTCATTCAGCCAAGAGGAAAATAACAGTGCTGGCATTGCCCTTGCCCTCATCATCCACAGGATTTACTGGGATGCCCAGGAGAAAGGAGAAGAAAGATGGGGACTTGTGTTCCTGCTCTCTGTGCCCACTGGAAGGACATCTCTGTAGGGGTGACCCTGGTTTCTTCGTGACAGGAAAGGAAAGTCCATGGAGGGTCACATCACCTGCCCAAGTCTGGTGCTGAGGTCTCAGCTCCTCTACCACAAGGTGTTGGAGAGGTCCTGAAAGAGGCTTTGGCTGCTTGTCCTCCCCATCCCTGGGTGGAAGGCAAAAAAGCTCAGAATCCCCTGCAAACTGGGGCCCTCAGCATGCATGATAAACACAATTAAATGCGTTGTCAGGCCCCTCTGCCTTACAGGGAATAACGATGCTGATTACAAAGAAACATTTCAGCATTTTACTTTATTCCCTCATTTGATCTTAGTAGGAATGACTCTGATAAAACTGATGCATGGTATAATTTTTGATAAAATACATACTGCCTGTGGACTAATGCTGTCCTGGCTGAGGCTCACTCTTGAAAGCCCTTATCCTTTTGTATTTCCCAGCTTTTCAAAACTTTTTTTTCTATTCATCAGTTCGATTGTGTTAGAAGCTTATCCAGATGCCTCTATACTTGGAAGAGAAAAAAAAATTACTTTGTTAAGATGTTAGGCAGTACTGAATGTAGTTATCATTATTGTGGCCTTTATATCTACATTACAATTTTGTCATAAGCTCAATGTAATATCTAGAAATTCCCTTAAAATAAAAACTAGTGAGTGTGTTATGAAATTACAGCCAGGACAGATGGCCAGATCCTGTCATTGGAAATAAAAGTAATGTTATAAGTGTATAACTCCATTGGGGAAATTGAGTACCATAATAAAGTAGACTTCCACTTTCTGCAATGAAATTCAATGACTGTTGAGGAGTTTAGGGTTTAGAAAATTGAAAAATGAAACCTTTGGTTTTCCGCTGCTGTTTGATGATGTGTAGCAAGTCCCTTTATGGACTGAGGCTAACATCCAAATAGTAACAAGCTTGCAGTGAATAGAGCCCACAGAGGATCAGCTACTAAATCTTGCAATAAAAGCTGTGTGATTTACAGTAAATTCCAGAGGGCTGACAGCACCACAGCTGAGGGCATAAACACTTCTTTCATGGCTGAAGCTTCAGTCAGCTCTGTCTGCTGTGAAGTACAATCGAGCAGTGAGGCATGCTGCTTACCAGCAATGACTTTGATAAATAACTAGGAAGTCCCACTGTTGGCTTAAAACTAGAAGTTGTTCAGTTGCAATTCTGCATTTGTCCTGCTTTAATGGGTATGGAAGTGGCTTTAGCTGTAATCTGTCAGTGATTGATTAGGCCCTTCCTGGATCCCGTCCGCACTCCGCTTGCAGCTCCCTGCTCTCCACAGTTAAAACAAAATTGGTACATATCTGACTGCCCTCTTATGAGAAAAGTAAACACTCTTAATTCTGCTCAAGTGAGCCTAAGTTAAATGGCTACAACTGATAAATTGTTGACAGACAACATGTCTTAACAACTGAGTACCTAAGCGCGTCGGTGCTCATGCAACTGCTGCTTGCTGTTGGATTATGCTGGAGTTTAAAAGCCTGATCAGCATAATGTTGGTTATGCACAGGTACAAGAGCCACGGCTGGAACACAGCCCCAGTTTCCTAATCACAGAAGTACTCAGCTCCCAGGTTTAATGCACAATCATTCATTAACACGCTGTGTAAATTGGACATGTTAAACACGTGCATGAATGCCACAAAGCTGAGAATGCCACTCAGAAAGGAGTGTAGCAAGATTGGAAGGAGTTCTAAAAAGGGTTGAAATATTTACTCATTTGTTTTAGATTTAGATGCACCTGGGTAATGTACAATATATAAATGATCTGCTTTGATTTAGCAAGATAAGAGGATATTTTGATTGCAGTAAAGTCTCAAACCAGTTCTTATATTTTCAGTTAGAAAAGACAACAAACAAACAAACAAATAAACCAAAATTCACAAAGTATTATCACATATAGAAAAAGATGTACATAATAAAAAGGCAAGATGGGCAATATGTACCATCTGATTTGCATAAAAACTTCAGTGTACGGTGAACGTGATTCTTAATATATATGTCTAAAACACCATTGTGAGGTTGCATAAGCACAGACCTGGCAGGAATCAGAGCAGTTTTTGTATTCCAGATACTGCTTTCCTGCAGGTCTGTAACTGAGTTACTACAAGCAAAGTTACTGAGTTACTACAAGGCTCTATGCTATCACGTAGAATTGTTCTATGATGCTTAACAACAGTCAGGCTAAATATTGGTATGCATAGCCTTAAATTAGAGAAAATTTGATTCTGTGTTCTTGATTCTGCCTCAACTGCCTCTACAATTACTGGAAACACAGGAAAAGGGTTGCATGGAAGCATCCTTCCTTTGCAACAGAACATTTTGCTTTAAATAGAAGGAATGTATCAATTCTGTAACATTGCTTCAGACATTCTTACCATCAGAATTACTGGGAATTGTATTTATCTACTTTAAATCCATTTGATTACTTTTATATGCCACCATATTTATTTTCTGAAGATCTGCACAGGGTAGGGGCTACAGCTTTTGACACAGAGGAATCATTGCTAATAGAAAGTGAACTGACATATTTCTGTGTTAGAATTTGCTCAACATGAAAAGGAGAAGAGAGGAAAGGACAGTCTTGTTCTGTAATTTTGGGAAGGTAGTTTGCTGCAGTCATTCATAATGCATACTAATTGTGTTTCTCATGTTTTTTATTGACTGAGCCACAAAACTATTGAATAAAGTAATATCACCAAAAGAAAATGTCTTCTAGTAGCTCTGTAAGACTTGATTTTAACAAAGTCATTTTCAATCATTTTTTGAAAGAAATTAAGTATGATTTTTCATTTCTGAAACTTCTCATTCTCTGACCTACATACGTTGAATTGTTCCATCAGCATTATAAGGGCAAATTATTGTTGCCTTGAACTTCTCTTGCCATGTCAGAGTAACAAGAAATAAGACATGGGAGCTAGTAGTGTTTGATTAGCTCAAATGTGTGTGAAAAAGGATTTTTGCCCCTCTAAGGATTTAGGAAGTAGCCTATCCATAAGTGTACAGTCGAGGAGAGATTTGCATACCTGAGAAACAGCAGTTCAAGCAGGAGAATGTGAGGTCAATCAGGAGTAACTAGTTAAGAAATTCAATTGGTGGCTATTTTTCCCATGCTTTTTTTATACTTGTGATTTAATACCAGTTGATCTGAACTGCCATTAGTAGCTGCTGAGAGAATCAAAAGCTTAGGTCAAATTCACATATTAGACTGTGAAGCACAGTTATACTCCTGTAAGGTAAGTATTCTACATTTCTTTAAAAGGGACAGAGGTCTTTTTTCCCATTTAGAATGTCAGTCCCATAATAATTGCTTATTACATCTATCAAAGTTCTAGTAACTCTTATAGCATGTTTTTTAGCTATATCACAAGTGCTTTAAAAGCTAATAAAGTTACAGCAAAGGTGTGAAGATTTTAAGTCATAATGAATTCTTGTAAATCATTTTAGAATTCTGCCCAGATGAAGAAGCACTGCAGAAAAGATATGGATCTCTGAAGCTCTGCCCACTGATTCAGCAAGAACTCATTGGTTTCCAGAATCCAATTTTTCCATGGTTGCAGATTCGACATTGGACACAGAAAGCTTATTTACATGAAACTGCTCACTCCTTACTTTATGTGCACTGTCACCTCTGTGTCTCTCATCCCAGTTCAGCAAAGCCAATTTTAAGAACTTACTCTGCCAATAATCATGCATATTCAGTTGTTACTGATTAATGCTAAACCCTGAATTTTATTTTAAGTCAGGTGGTATACACAATTTGATCACGCATTTCTAAGAATAAAACATATATGCAGAAAGCAGTTCCATACTCTTTAGTAGCTGCTACGTGAGTTATGTTTAAAATTGCATCATTCAGAAGAGTAAAGTATGATAGTGTAGCAAACACCATTTAATAGTGACACGTTTCATTTGGACAGCCACTTAATTGAGATATCTTCCAGGGAAACTGTTTAGTCTACTGACTGTAAATGGCAATGACTACTGCTTAATCAGAACCATTTTAGCATAAATTTCACTTAATAGGGAAACATTTGCCTGGTGACAAATACTTAAATAGTGTTTAACCAAGTGTTAAATAGTTATAAAATTTTAGACTCTCCTTTTTAATTTTAATACTGAAATGCCAGCTAGAGCTTAGAGGAGAAAAAAATATAAGATGAAATGCTGTAAATATCCTGGATTTTACTTTTGTTTGGATTTTTTTTTCCTCGTTCTTGTTGAGCAGAGTATTTTTTTCATTGTAAAGCTTTTCAACTATTTTTAAGACTTCATCTCTTAACTGGGACAAATAATCAAGATGACAGTACATCAAAGTATAATCTAATTAACAGATTTCTGCTGTCAACCTAAATAATAATAACATGATAACATGCATCTGCCCTGCCAAAAGGCATCTTGAATCCCTACCAGCACCACCCCCAGCAAATGATGGCACAATTCAGTCCTATTGCCAATAACCAGAGACTAGCTCATCTCAAAAGGTGAACTGCACAGAATAAAAAATCCACACAGAACAACTTGCTTAATTATATTATGTAAACTGACCAATAATAGCTATGCCTGTACTCAAAAAAAATGTTGGTAAAAATGAAAATAACCATTTCAGAGTCCCATCAGAAGAACCCTACATATTTACTCAGAGAAATATAACGGGTAGAAGTGTTTGATACTAACATACTCTTAACAAAGTTACCTTATTCCATCAGCCAGCCTATCATCTCTTAGATAGTACATAAAGATGGCAAGCAGAGTCCTCTGCTCCCATTTACGATTTCAGAAGATATGTCATCATGCAGTCCCTCAGGAGTATTACTGCTATTAATAATTATAGCTTAAGGATCCAATCCTAGAAAGGACTAAGCACCTCAGTGAGAAGTCAAGAGGCACAAAGAACTATTGAAAGGCTGAGCACCATCCTGGATCAGGCCCTTCAGTACTTGTAGAAAGCACTTGGATCTCTCTTACAGTACAACGAGCAGTTGGTACAATGCAGTAAATCATGGCACATGTAAAAGGATTTTTGAATACATGGTTGCACCAATAATATTCCATTTAATTAGCAAAAAAACATATTGAAACATGTCACAGAAAATGTTTCAGGGTAATCTTCATAAAGCACAGCAGCTGACTAGTTAACTGGATACTACGAAGGTGGGTGACTACAACCCAAATATGGAGGTATCCATTCCAATAGGCTGTATGACAAGTAGTTCATTAATTTCTACTTTTAAAAGTTAATTTCTTCACTTTTTAGTATTAGTCATGTATTACAAGAATTAACATAAAGGTGATAATAATGCATGATCTTTATATGCCATCTTATTAAAATGAAGCTATTTTTAATACTTTTAAGAGGCCTATCAGAAAACACAATTTATATCCTCAAAGTATATTTTGTCAGTTTCAAGTATAATTTTTGCATTCATATTATTTTATGAATTTTAATGGAGACACTTAAATTGTAATTATTCCTCTCAGCTCAAATGCAGGTAACAAATGGAATTCAATCAGTGTTTGCGCATAATGACCATCATTAAGAGAGAAATAATAATGACATTCTCTCTGCATTAAACCTGCAGACTCTTTACACAATGATCTGAATCCCATTATTGATCTCCATGGAGATATGCAATTGTCACCTATTCTGCATAATATCTGAATGTTAAATACATTTGTTTGGAACAAATATTTTAATGAATACAGTCAGTTCCACTTAATTAACTATCTGATAACAGAATATTTTTGCTTAATAATTGAACATGGAACATCAAAATTGTCCTATTTTTTAATCAAATGCACTTGAGATTAGACACAAACATTCATTTAAACGTTCATAAAATGTGCATATAGTTTAAAATTCCCATTAGGCTTCTTTAAAGCATATATATTAAGATACTGGCAAAGTATCTAGAAATAACTTTTTTTCTCCTTTGTTTCAACAAACCTTGTGAAAGCTTCAAAGTCAAATCTGTTTCCTTCCTTTCTTATGGGAAGAGCCCAGGAATTTGTTACCAAAAGATTGCCTCTAAGTATCTGAATATTGTCACCAAGATTCTCTGAACTCTAGTAAGAAACAAGCATTGCACAATTTGTTTCAAAAACAGATAGCAACAATTTACTTGGATTTTGCATACATTATAATAAATGAAGTACTAGAAAGGTGCATCATGCTACTCAGACTTGCCAGCCAGCAAAAAGATGACCACAGCTATTTTTGCTTAGATCAGCATTACGGTAAAAACAAAATCCTTAAAGGGAAAACAAACCAGGAAACAAAGAACTGAAGATTTTGAGCAACCATTATTTTACACTAATAACAACGTCTTACTGCTTCTAAATTTGAAAGCTTTTTTTTTTTTTTTTTTTTTTTTTACTTCAATAACGGTCTCTACTCTTTATTTCAATTCAATCTAATCCTGTCTGAATAAATAGGACACCTGATACTAAAGTGAGTAATTCCAATTGGCACTCCGTGAACCCACCTCTGGAGGAAGCCATGTTGTTAAAAAGAGCACTCTTGGTGGCACTGGCAATGGGAGAGGCTAGGAACAGATGCCTTAGAGGAAAGCATGAGAAATCCCAGAGTGGATAATTAAAAAATAACTTGGCCATAGGGGAAGCTTCTTTCTATTCTCAGTAGTTGGCTAACGCTGTAAAACATGAGGAGCTGCATTTTTTTATTTTTTATTTTTTTAAAGAAACACAGAAACTGTAGATTCTTTCATTATCCATGTAAATGTCTATTTCTCTCTTAGGATCCTGCTGAGTTCTTGGCCTCGATGATGTCTTATGGCAATGCTTTCTGCCATATCTCTGCGTTTTATAAAAACGCTCATTTACTAGGAGAAAGGGCAAAGAGAAAGACTGATTTACATTCTCTACACCATTCATTATTTTATTTATCATAATCCCTTGTATTTGTCTCCTCTTCAGAACTCAGGGTTTCAGAATTTTCTGTATTTCCACATTTCTATTTCTGTTTTGAGGCCACTTACAGGGATTTGTAAAACTTTTCTTTCAAATCCAAGTCCCAGACTAAACTCCAGGTCCATGATACTGTAAGGACAGATGCAGAAAACACTCACCATATCACAGCTTGGTCATTTCATTAGATAAATGGCCACTGTTCTCACTTAGTCTCAAACTTGCAAAAAGTTAAAAGTTTTGTTTCCAGGCTGCTAGTCCAAATCAGCTCCCACTGCAACCAGCAGTATTTTATTTTTATTTTTATTTTTACTTTTATTTTTATTTTTTTCTAATATTGAGTTAATTGAACTGAACTAATATTGAGCACTTTTTAAAAGCTCAGCTGCACTGTATCAGCAGTAATGGCACAAACTCAGGCTGGCAGAGGTAAGTGAACACCTTACAGCGGTGTGATCACACAGCCCAGCAGGATTCCTACACAGGGACAAAGGTACTCTAGAGAGGGATCCCTGACTGGTCACTTTTTGCAATATCATTGTACTGAGCAACATGTCATCAGTTTTTTTTAAAGCTCAAAATGGATTTCTTTCAAAAATCAGTCTATGTACTTGCACCAGTTACTTCAAGTTAGAATAAGCATGAAAACAACGACATTGCAAAGATGTTTCTAGTTCATGTTTAAATAACCCACTGATTCAGCATGTCTTTTAAGGACTAAATAGAATTTACCTTTCTCCCACAAAGAAATAGCAGACATACTGCAAAATTAAAGATAAGAAAAGCAAAATCTGTAAAATGGGAATATTCTTGGCCAGGAAAATAAATTTTCAAAAAACTAAAGTAAGGTGTAAGGTTAATGGAAGAACCAGAAAAACAGTGTGCATTTGTGTTTTATGTTTCCTTTATCTTTGTCTTTCAAAATGGATAATAAATTAAAGAGGAATATTTTAGAATTATATACAGGATACTGGAAGATCAAGCAGAAAACGAAAGACTGTAAGACTCTGGGAGAGGTACAAGACAAAAAAAAAAAATAGGGCTGATAGAAAAACAATTTTGAAGTCAACACTCAGTCCTCCCCCAAAAAAACATTTAGCAGAATATTTTAGATTAGCCCTATGCCAAATAGCATTTGATCCACATTAAAGAAAACATTGCTTGAGTAGCTGCATAATATAGTGGCTAAGAGTATTTAATCAGGAAACGTGTATACCATTTCAAGCCTGGGTGGTACTGGCAGTATTTATATATCTCTGTATTTGATCATTCCCTTTATATTATACAGAACGCATGACATCCCATGGATGGATGCAGAATGTGTTTACCATACCACAACTCGATCATTATCTTGGGTGAATGGCCAGTGTGTGTCCCAGTACTTGCTCATTATTATGGGGGCTGCATACCAGTAATTGATCACTCTTCCAATACTGTACAAGAGCTCTTGGGGAGTGTGAAGGGGGAATACATTCTGTATGTAGATTCTACATTTATTTTGTTTTGGACAGTGAAATATACTGAGAGTGAATCGTAAAATGCTTGTGTCCTCGCTATTGTTTGTTGGGGGAAGGAGCTGTTGTTTTGAAAGACAAATATAAAGTGAAGAATCCCAGAAGAATGAGCAATGACACGGCAAAAGAGTAAATGCTAGAGAGAAAGAATTATTATATTACATATGGAAGACTAGTAATGTAAAAGGAGGTAGAACAGATATTGATACACAAGTTTTTAAATAATACATGTTACAAAGGAAAAGAGTGTTACTGCTTTGTATGGAAGCATACAAACAAAATGTATAGGAAAAAACACCAAAAGGATTAAGGTGGACACCAGCATGGCTGGATAGTAACATCTTCACCATACATTTTACATAAGAGGCAAAAAAACCCAACTCTATTAGATATGCTGCTTAAACAGTACATTCTGGTTCTGAAGATCTGCTCAGCATCTCTAACTTTCTCTAGGTAAACCCACTGGGTGAGTAGTAGTGCCACTGTTGATGACAGTGTTCCAAAGAGGTATTTACTAAATTGAATTTTGAATGGAATGGGGAAAAGATTGCCATGGGCAATAAGGAGAGTGAGTATAATCTGAGCAGCTCAGCTTATGTGGTTACACACAAGAGGTAAACTGTAGCATTTTCGATTGACAAAGTTTTTTTAAAAAGAGACACTGAAACTGCAAGAATTATTATCAGTCAAAGACAATGCTATTGTACTCTGATACTCATTTGCACTAGATCAGATCCTACTGTTTATATAGAGAGGTAAAGGAACAAGCCAAGAAACTTTATTTACTTTATTTGTTTACTATGTTGCTCCATAGGTGATTTATCCCCATTATTGACTTGGCTATTTTTCAGTCTCTGCATTTCCTTTCAATGTGCAGTGCCAAAATTGGCTAGGATGCCATTTTTACGGCATTATTTTTTAATGGGTAGCAATCCCAGTATCAGTAATATTACAATATATTTATAGATAGGGCACAAAATGCTGAAGTGTAATGTGACAGTCTGCTTGCACTATTACACCAAATCAAGGCAGCAAGCAATGACTAAGAACTTGTCAACACTTCACTGGTTCTTCATTTGTCATAGCTACTATAGCAGCACATAACAAACAAGTCACTTCTTGCCAGGGTAATTTTTTCCAAGGACAGAACTCCTCCATTAGACCTGTAAATATATTGGCCCAAGAAAAGGCCCCACAATAGTACCACATTGCATTGCCTAGGGGAAGTATTGCTGAAAGCAGCTAAATAGTGAAGCCATTTCACGATCATCACTTTTCAAGGCCATGTTTGTACAGCCAAAATACAGCTAAGAGGGAGCTTCCCTACTGGACTAACGAAAAGGCTTAGCGATGACACAATTAGACAGGTTTTATGAAAAGGAGCATATCACAGCTTTTTACTGAAGCATAAAAGCAGAATACAGTATTTTTTTAGGAAAGCAGAAAGAACCTAAAAACTATGGCTATGATTAAATGATGCACTCCAACTGGTATTACAAATGCCATTGGATTGCCAGATGAATGCAGAACTGGGAAGTGCAGCTCCCTTTTAGCCAGAAGAAAACCTTAAAATGGCATGAGTTTGGTACCATATTATTTCCAGCTGTGCTAACAGATATTGCCAGGACAAATATGAAGAAAAAATTGCTGCAGTCTAAACGAAGAAAGTAGTAACATGAAAATTACTTTTTTCTTTGGCAATCTTAGTTTATGGTGTTTGCTAAATTCTCATTTACAAAGGAGCAAAAGCACAAGCAGATTAGCTACTGTGTCTCAACCAACAGACAAAATACTTGAGGGGTAGGTATAGGTGCCAGGGGCTAGGCATGCTCAGGAAAATAAAATTTCATTTTCTAGAAAATAGCTTCAAATTTTAACAGTTCCCCAAAGAGGCAATCTTCTGCTTCCGTATATTACATAAACAAGGAAAGAAGCTAAACTCTAAAGATAAGCTATTCCATGAGAATTTTTCACTCCGCTATAATTAATACTGCAATAAATAAATAAATAAATAAATAAAAATAAAAAATTGCCTTCTCATATCTGTTGAATCCTTCCCTCCAGGCAGGACTGGCAATGCTTTTTCTTTTTAGGTGCCTAAATCTCATGAGATAAAATTACAGGAATTCTTCAGTTTGAGTCAGGAGTGCTCTTCTGAAGCAAAACAGTTGATCATACCCTGTGACCACAGTTTGTATTGCAAACAGTGCTAACCAAATTCTGTTTTATTGATGCTAAACCTGAACATACTCTGACTGGAAGTAGACAAATTCAAGGCAATTCTCCTGAAACATATAGGGTAAACACTGAGTCCTCAGTTCCACCCGTTTTGACATGTATGTTCATCCCCACTGCATTGCTTTACTTGCTTGTGTCTTTACTGTACTACTTGTAATCCCTAGGATTATCTGCTTTACATATTACTTTATAGTCTCATATATTACTTCCTTATTTGTGGTACAATAGTTGTTCAAGTTTTGCAAAGCCACATCCATTCTGTTTCTTCTTATTATTGCAAATGCTGAATGCTTTATAGGTTCCTAGGGCTGCCACTGAGAGGAAAAGTAAACCTAAACTTCTGTAGCTTTTACATTCAGCCATTAAACAAACAGAAAACAGAGAATTTCCTCCACTGTTCATTGACATTTCCTGAGGTTTTACTTTGAAAGAATATTTGGTATTTCTACTCTGTTTGCAGTAAGACCATTTACCTTAGCACATAGCATTTGCTTTATTCAGCAAGAAAATTAACAGTCACCTTCAGAGGGAGCTATTCATAACATCTATAACAAATTATTCCAAATGAAGAAATAAAGTGTACAGTTACAATGACATTTAGATAACAGCATTCAGGAACAATTCGACTCCTTGTTTCATCAAGAATACTGGCAAAAATAATTGCAAAAGTTTTGAAGGCTGTTTGGATTTTGACATAAACAATAGCTTTGCTTCACTATTCTTTATTCTGTTTATCAACAATGTGAGTTCATAAACTGTGTTAAAATAAGTAAGTAAATTGAAGTAAACTACTTAAACCTCTTGATTTTAACCCTGAAAAGGATGACATTAACTGGAAGCCCATTCTATCCATGTTAATTTTCCATAGTAAATCAAATGATCGCATTCTTGAAAGACATTCCAAACCTGCTGTTCAACATCCTGAAATGCACTTTCAAGTGATTCATTGGTGAGTGGAGTCTCCCATGGCATTTTTCAGGCTTAGATGGATCTGACATTTGGAGATCACCAACTTAAGCTATTTTGTCCACTTATTGTACTGTATTCATTACATTAAAAAAATTGTATTGAACCAGCAGTCCTGACTGTAAGAAAACCCTCTGCCTATGCCAATAGGAAAAACATTTCATGGAGAGCGGAGCTCAACCTCATAACAGCCAGATTCTCTCAGAAACAAGGGAGAGTCTGCTGGCACAGAGGCTGAAAGATGAACATATTCTCCAGGCCACATTGCACTAAGACCTGATTCACACTACGCTTACGCAGAGTAGGATGCTTGTGAAGGGCACTTGAAGATTCAAACTTTGCCAGCCACAATGGTCATTGCTCATATATCTGATGCATATATTTTGGCACAAAATTACAGTGTGTGAAATAATTTCATAAGATGACTCTTTTAATGCAAGATAGATATATGTGACCCAGTGTTAATTATAGGTATCAGTCATATTTTTTGTTTTACAACAAGGATCATGTCATCAGCATCGTAATAGGAGATGGCCAACGATTCTTTTATTCCAGTTATATATTTATTTAGGATGGTTTGCATTTAGATCTCACCAATGATAGAGAGACAACCCAGTATCCCATTAGATGAAGGCATTAATCATATTAAGTTACTGAAGAAACAGAAATATACAGTTCTAGTAAAGCCTCTCCATTCATGATTAGGATTACTGTGCTGCCACATTAAGTTGATCTATCCTTCACTCCGGAGGTGCACACCAGACATGCCAGTTGATCACAGGAAATGTGAGGAATTCATGAATTACGCATTTCAGTCAATATTTGTGCAAAGATTAAAGTCCATTCTGTGGCAAGCAATGTCCATGGACTAAATGGTATCTTGACATCATTTAGGCTGCTTTATGATCTACCTAATTCATTGTTGTTCCTTTCAGCTGTATAAACTTATGTATATAGCTCAAACTGTGTAACTGGAGTATTCCCTAGTATGTTCCTCTATTATCATGTTCCCTGACGTTTAAGACTTTCTCATAGTTGTCTATCATAGAGTAGCAAATTCAGTGCTCAGGCAAATTTAGGAACATCAAACAGCTATCAATATCTCAGAGAGAGGAATAAACAAAGGTAGGCACTAAGGTAGGCACAAAGAACACAGGAAGTTTCTGAAAACTAAATTACACATGTATTCTAATGAATTAATTTCTAACGTGTAGCTTAGATTTCTTCTTTCTCTCCTCAGAGCATAGCACACAGTAAATGACTATTTGTGCCTAAGAGGAGCAAATATCTCCATAGATGTTAAAAAAAAATTGAAATGACAAGATCAGAAGAATAAGTAAATGCTTTTTTGTTGTACAGATAGATTTAAATGTTTCATCTAAAAGTGACTCTCTCTTTCACTTTTCACAGGGCTTTAAAAAAATCTATGTATTATTTAATATATAAATAGCACATACACACCATCAGACTTCAAATTAAAGGGTTTTATCAATCTTTTGTTTTGTAAGGTATAGTATGGAGATTTCTGTATGAAACAAGAAAGTTTTCTTATCCTCCTAATTAAAGTACAAAGGTTCAAAGAAAGTTTCAGAATCATAAAATCCAGTAATAAAATTCTAACCTATTTCATTTATTTAGGGACAGATTGAATGACAAACATACTTGTTCTCGAAATAAAGCCTAATAGAAATCTAATTTTGATAGTTTTATGTTCGAAAAACCTACTAGACTCTAATGATGAGAAAATTAAAAACACAAATGGCCTTACTAAGGAAATATTGGAGCCTTGTAAACCTTCTCTAAGTGACAGATCAACATTTTCAAGCAGGGACAAAGTGAATCCATTAGATGAAATACTATCATCATTACCTATTTTTAGTAATAATAATAAATACAGTCATTATGATGATGAATAACTAATGAAATGGCAGGCCCAGGAAACAGCACTGCAAAGCTTTCAAGAAATTAAAGAGTCAGATCCCGGAACAGTAGGTATTACCAAACCAACTCTTCTTTACCTACTGACTTCAGCAGGTCTTTTTAAATACTAAATATACAACAAACAGAACGAAAAACAAATTTTCAAGTACTGTAGACGCCTGTAGCAATTAGACAGATCAATACAATGGGAAAGGCATAACAACAAAGGTGTTAACAAAAGGACCAGCACAATAGAGAGGAGCTAGAAAGGAAAGGAAGAAGAGTGCTTCTTAGATGCAGAAAATTCTAGGTTTGCAGGGAAAAGTTGCACCAAGGAACAATCTCCAGAAAGAAATCCTTCTCCAGTGGCAGTCAGCCCTTAAATGAGGTCTGAGAGGTGCAGCCAGACTCCACCCCTTTACAGTCACTCACATGAATTGCCTTCACCTGTGCTCCCAGAGCTGACTGGGTCCTTTCCTCAGTCCTCAGTCAGTGGTTAAGGCCATGACTCAACAATTTCCATACAACATCATACCCAGTTACAAGCCTGTATTTGAAACAATTTGTGCTAAGAAGATTGCCTACATGTTTTACTATTACACAGAACTAAAATATGTTCCATAATTAAAAAAAAACACAACATTTCAAATAATGTTTTAGTACAAATAAGCCTTGCACCACCCACTATCCCTAGGAGCTGCTACATTAAATTTATATTTCTAGTCAGGCATTAGGTAGATACAATAAAACTGATTAATAGGATGCTTTTTTGCACTGATTAAGTGATCAACAAAATGGTATTACTAAGCTTTCATTTACTACATCAGCACAGTGACCAAAATCTTTTAAAGTATGATTTTACCCCACCTTCAAATGCTATTTTAACCATTTACAAATTTTGAGGAATTTTTCAGAAGTAGCTGAAAATTTGAGGATAAAAAAACACTTCTGGAGACACAGTGACAGCCTGGGAACTTCCCTTATAGTGTGGTTTGGGTTTCTGTTTGTATTTCTGTCAGATAGAAAACCTGCCTGAAAGTATGAAAGACACCAAGATGTTAACTCCAGAATAAACGCCCGATTTTTAAGAACAGATGAAATACAGTGTCATGTAAATGATAAAAGTCTCAGCAATATGTTTGTTTTTAACCTACACATATCACTTCCAGAAATGAGGGTGTCTGTTCAATATGCTTTTCTTTCACTGGGTCTGTCATCATGACAGAAGATTTGGTATTGCTTTGTGACTGACTTGGTTTGTACTGTGAGATAAAGTCAGTTCCCAGTTCTAGCAACATTGCTCCTCCTGGCTTTCTTTCGATAGTAAGCTTCAACAAGAGGCAGAACTTGTTTCAGATTATTAGTGTATACAGTAACAGCACTGCATTCATGGGATACTGAAATGTTAAATGTGATCTGAATATTCTGCTGAGCGCGTGAAGAGATTGTTTTAATTTAAATACTTCTGAAAAAAACATATATTAAGCTTGATAAAATGACATGAATGCCACTTCTTTGTTAATATTTTAGGTAAACATAATTAATGTTTTCATAAACAAGCATAATAATTAGTTTTTAAAAGTAGCATTTTGGGGAGAGTGCTTGATTATGGGTTAATATTTATTTAATGGTTCCATTAACTTAAGCATTACAGCATCATTCCAGTCCTTACGTGAAATCTCTCTGAATACAGTGTATTCAATGTTAGTGTGAAGTAAGAATAAATGCCTTGCAGCTAATACCATTGTCTAAAGCACTACATACATTTAGCAAGCTTCAATGATCATAGAATCAAGGAAGCCTTAGAATCGGAAGGGACCTTTAAAGGCCAACTAGTCCAACTCCCTTGCAAAGAACGGGGACATCATAGCTAGATCAGCCTGCACAGGGCCTGGCCTTGAAAGTCCCCAGGGATAGGGCAACCTGTTCCAGTGCCTCACCAGTCTCACTAGAAAAGATATTTTTCTGATATCCAATCTAAATCTGCTCTCTTTAAGTTTGAAACCATTTCCCCTTGTCCTACCACCACACACCCTGCTAAGGAGTCTGTCCCCTGTCCCCTCCTTTTGTGTAGCTCCCCTTTAGATACTGAAAGGCCACTGTCAGGTCACCTCAGAGCCTTCTCCAGGCTGAACAGCCCCAGTTCCCTCAGCCTGTCCTTGTCAGAGAGGTGTTCCATCCCATGGATAATTTCTGTGGCCCTCTTCTGGACACAGTCCAACAGGTCCATGTCTCTCCTGTATTGAGAACTCCACGTCTGGACACAGTATTCCAGGTGAAGCCTCACAAGTGCAGCATAGAGGGGTAGGATCACCTCCCTCACCCTGCTGCCCTCACTTCTTTTGATGCAGCCCAGGATACAGTTGGCTTTCTGGGTTGCAAGAGCACATTGTTGGCTGATGTCCTGCCTACCATCCACCAGCACCCAAGTTCTTTTGGGCACAGCTGCTCAGTCATTTCACCTCCCATTAATATTAGTAGTAGAGGTTGCCTTGACCCAGGTGCAAGACCTTACATAGATCTAAATGCCAAGAATATACCACAAACAATAAGATCTTAATAGATCAACCCAATACATAGAAAAAAAAAAAAGATATATTTTTTCATGTTCTTTTTAATATTTTCATTACCACGAAAACATAGCCCAGGAATTTTATTAGAAAGGGAAGAAAATAATAATGAATTTTTCTCAACATGTACTTAGATAAGACAAATACATCTCGACATTCCATTCAGTCCTGTCTGTGCATAAGAGAAGCATTACGGATTCTGAGGGGGCACTGAATGAAGCAATCCCAAATTGCTAAATAACTTTCAAAGAAATAGTTGTTCTGTTCCATCAAAGTGCAAATGAAGTTAGTTTGAAGAATGTCACAAAGGGAGACAAGGGCTAGTATAAATCATGGTGAAAATAGACAGAGAGGGAAAATATTTAAAAAATAGAATGAAGAGTCCCCTTTTGAGTGATTAGTTAGGATTTTGAGTCTTTTACATTATTTCTGTAATATTTTCTTTATTCTTCAGTGATAAACATCTTTGACTGGTTGAGATTATTATCCCTCTTTTTAATTTCTACCTTGTCTATACCAAACATAAATCTCTGAAGATTAAAATGCCATGGTATTCACAGGGTTAAAATGAATGTTTTTATATTCCTCCTTTTAATTCTCATGGATTATGTCTTCTGCAAGGTGAAGTTTCTCAGAAAGATTCTAATTTGTAGCTATAGAAGATTTGTCCCAAGCACACACAATCCTTTATATCCTAAACTCATATTGTATCAGGTAGAATGAAATCAATTGGATGTGTAAATTCCTTAAATAATAGCAAATGGAGCAAATTGAATTTCAAAGGGAAAAAAACGGTGAACCTGAAAAGCAGCAGTACGAAGGTCATCAGCAGAATTAACAAAAAAGTCTGGCAAAGTTACAGTTAGGCAGTCAGTAATACTCTATTGATCAGACTTTCTCAATCAATGATGCTGTGCCTAGATTATTGATGCAAAGGTATTAAGCAAAATTTTATTTCAGCTAACTTGTTGGCTCAGATGTCAACTGAAAGTCATTTCCCCAGTCAATCAAAGATACAATAAATCTGAGCTGAGCTAGTTCTTCAACACCTTTGTATATATTGTGCTTTCCAACTACATAATGAGCTTTGAAATGGCAATGCTTGAAAGAGTATTTTAACTAGGAAGATATAGCATTTCCATAAAAAACATACAGCTATGCAGTGGGGACTAAATAGGAGACAGAAAGAAAGATATTCCAAATTACAAGGGGAATTAGCAGACGATATCAGAAAAAGTCAAAATCTAAATCTGCATTTACAGTTTGATTACAGAAAAATACAGTTCCCCCTTATTTCTCACTTGTTCAAGTCAGAAAATCCTCCACTGACACCATGGTCTCTGCTAAAGAAAGACCAAGAGCACAGCAGGTGGGCTACTGCAAAACAGGAAAGGAAAAAGAAAGGAAAAGAACTGAAAGCCCTTCTGAGGGACTGGCATTGAAAGTTCAGATAATGCCCATTCATCCTATGGTTGGTTTTGTTGTTGCTGGTAGCCTTCCCAAAAGCTTAAATTTAGGTTTGCTGAAACTTGTGTATAATCTGGGAGGAGGAGGAGGATGTAGCCTGGAGGTGAACATGCACAACTTCATGGAAATGCATACATTTATCAGTAGAGAATATTCTCACAAGCTATTTTCAATACTTGTGCCAAAATTCGATGTGACAATATCTGTGAGAATGGGATTTCACTGAAGCTTCTTGTTTTATGGTCTTGTGCTCAGCATGATCTTAAAAATGAGGCACTCAAGGAAAAAAAAAAAAAAAGAAACAAAAAAAACGTATATCATTGGCAGATTCAGGAAGAGAGAGGGATGCATTTGCAACAATGGTTACTTATCTCCTTTGACTTCTGTATCAGTCACAATCTTCAGAAGTATTTGCCACAGTAAACTAAAATGAGTACTAAGAGAGCGTGTGTGGTTTCGTAGTTTTTGTTAGTTCACTGAAAGATATAATTGACTTTAATAACCTCAAATGAAATTCAGTGTAATATGAGAACCAAAAGAAAATGCAATGAGATTTTACTTCACACTCCTTTTGTTTTTTTCATTATCAAAGTGTGCAGACTTAAAGTCACATGAATTATATTGGTCAGAATTCAGAAAGAAAAAAATTACATCCTAAAAATAAAATTTGCTTATCAATGAAAATAAAAGTAAAAGGCTTTAAGAAATAATTTTTTAAAGACACTTGACAAACCATTTGATAATACTTTCTGCCAACTAAACTGTGATCCATTTGATCAATTTCTGTATGTTCTGTAAGAACTGTCTCATGTAGTGAATTTCTAAAGTGCTTTTTAGAAAGAAAACATATTTTCATGCATTGAAACTAATATCAGAGAACGTACTGATTGATAGTATTTTGCAGTATTTTTCCTCTTTTATAACTTTCAGAAGACTAGAATCTGGGAGCTGCAACTATTAAAAAATTTTATCAATAATCAAATATGTTTCAGAAATTAAATTAAATTTCATTGAATTCCTTGGGGGGAAGACAAATTAATTGCCAGCATGCAGCCAACTGGTTTTGACAAAAATAAGGAAAGATGAAAACTTTTCAAAAATATTGCGTCAAGAAAAATTCAAAAGCAGGTTGATGTTGAGTATGTAGCCATAACTTCAAGACAGAAAAAAAGGAATATTCATATATAAAGACATCCACCTAAGTCATATCTGATTAAGACTGTTGTGGTAGACATTTTTCTCACATCTTTGATCATGTTAGCCTACTTTATGAATCCATTCACCAACTCCTACTTCATTATGTTCAGTTCTCAATCTTCAGTACCTTGCTTCGTATTTCAAGAGTTTCTGTGATCTAGTCACAAAATCTAAAACTTCTTTTTTGTTTGTTTGTTTGT
The DNA here is from genome assembly GCF_905368555.1 of Meleagris gallopavo. Classification (NCBI taxonomy): domain Eukaryota; kingdom Metazoa; phylum Chordata; class Aves; order Galliformes; family Phasianidae; genus Meleagris; species Meleagris gallopavo. The sequence goes on along the minus strand of NC_139410.1, from coordinate 19,857,022 downwards.
TTCCTGTATAAATACAAGCTTCCTCTCACAAGCCCATGTTATAAGTCTATAATCCCAAGACCCATCCTCAGAACATCCTTGTGATCCCCATTTCAGTTGTACTAGTTGGGCTTTCACCAACAGGAACAGCTAGAAATACCTCCAAGCAGCTCAACAGCTAAGGGCACTGGGATCACAATGTGACCACTACTCCTTTACTACATATTCCTCGATGGCTATGTTTTGTCTCTTGACTTGAAGTACACATACACTGGTTTTTTGCACCTTTAAGTCTTTGTACAACACCTACTCTAATGATTAGCGGGTCTGCGATCAAGTTACTATGAACAGTGATAATACAAATAATAACATCACATGCAAAATATTCTTGCATGGACCTTTTTGGCCTTCATGGCCAAGCAGAATCATGTTCATAAGTGGGTCCTATTATTGACAATACCCAAATAGACACAATTCCCTAAATTTGAACCTAAAAAAAACAAAAAACAAAAAACCAAACATGGAAAACTACTTAAAGCCAGCCTACTGAATGTCCAGAAGCAGCAAAAGATCCAATAAGGACCCCATCCAGATGGTAAATTGCAATCCTAGAGGTGCAATTATTTTTCCTATAATTTCTCCCATCAGTACAAATGCTACCTCTAGATTTTAAAATTAAGTCGTTCTTATCTCCATGGTTTTTACCCTCTTCTGTGCTCAGAATGCTACAGAAATAAAGTTTTAGAAACCATCATCATGGCAGTCAGATATACAAAAATTTCTTCCTTATCTCCTAAATCTAATATATTTTTAAAATCTGTTCCTGCTGTCATCTTAATTTCAACTTCTTCTCCAACTGTGACAAACATTTATTTATTTTAAACACTACCTGCTTCTCCTTTGAGTTAGCATGATGTTTTTTTTTCCCTCCTCACCCCAACCTGAGGTTTTGGTGAATTTTCTTCCCCTACTATTTGGTTGGGTCACTGAAAGTTACATTGAGCAGACATGAAGAGACAAAAAACCCTCCCCCATAGATTTTTTCATGTTTTGCATCTTGGCCTTAATAAGTCTGACAAATGCCTCAGAGGAGAAAAGAGACCTCGTTTTTCTTTCACCATGCAGATTCCTTTTCTGCATGTGTGGGATTTTTTGTTGTTGTTTTAATGAGAATTAGGATACCAATTCTGTACTTATCACTACTTTTTTGTAGGCTTTAATAGTACTAAACAACAACTTATCTGCCAGTGCTACTAGCAGCCTTTCTTCAGTGGTAATTACATTGTCACTATTTTTTTTCCACCTTTACACAGTTGCAAATATGAAGTAACTTGCGTGCAGCATAGAATGAAAACTAGAAAAAACTATGTGCAGATATCTGTTTGTGATTAACCATCATGTTTCCACATGTTGTATTCCTGCTTGAATTCAAGCAGTCTATAGAAACCTGATCAGCACTGTAATTATGGCTTGCTTGAATCAAGTCAGTCAAATAACGTCAAAAACAATTATTTTCTTTTCCAAAGGGCACTACAAGTTTGGAAATACACAAGAGAACATGCAGATTCCAACATTTTAACAGTTTATATACCAATCTCAGGGTATTCAGCCCTTGGCTTCGCAATGATGGGACTTGAAACATACACTGATGCTCTTCCTTTACAATCATTGTTAGTCTCTTTTTTAATACACAAGCTACAATTTTATTATATGATGCTCTGCTGTAAATTATCTTTGTAATTTGGTCAGTTAGCTGGAAGAAAAGCTAAGAATAAGGAGAAATGAATTGTATTAATATAAATGTGCAACCAAAAAACAAACAATAAAACTATCAACAAATGCAGCTGATTTTCAGCAGCATTGAGTTTGATGGGATTTTAAATTATTCAGTATTTTTAAAAAGTTATAGCATCTGCAGAATTTCAGCTAAAGGTTACTGTTCAGGAAATGAAACATATATTTCCATGTGCCCTGCATCAGACCACTCACTCAAGTGCCTGATGTTAGACAACAAAGTTTGCGTACTTTGCAACAAGTGTATTTTGTTTCCCTGCCAACCTGGATCAAGATTATCTGTAGAGATCAGTATCTTTTAACCTGAGCAAGATTTGTAGAATTAAATCCAGAATAAATCAAAGCGCTGAATAAACAGTTAACAGCTACAGTACAGTTCTACAAAGGTCTCAAGAGATTAAGCATCTACAGAGTTCACAAAATTATATGCAGAATAATTTATTACAATATTTTCATTAAGTACATATTCGTATACTTTACCTGCTGAGAATGTTTGGATATTCTAGAGAAAATTTTCCTGCAATCTTTTGCTTTTAAAATTCTTTTTTTTTTTCCCCCCCCCCCAAGATCATCAGTGGTATAAATGAATGTACTAATATGAAACTCCTGTTTCACATCTAGTGCTCACTTTCAGATTAGATGGAGCCAACAGAACATTTAGGTCATAGCTACATAGAGCTTTAGTAGTCAAACTGAAAGGATAGATCCCATTTTATGATTTCATGTGTTTAATACAATCTGGTGCCTTTTACTAATTCAAACAATGATTTATTGAATCATTGGAGGGGAATAAATACCAATTCAGGTTGCCAAAGTCATGTTTCTTATTCTTACCTTTAAGACCCATCACATATTCACATCTGTCACCTATGTTTCTCTTGCAATATGCAATTTTTGTCTTACTGTTTTAAGAATCATACGGATCATACAGATACCACTTTCTGGTCTCCAAACTAACTTTACTCCTGCATCAGTGATGTCTCAGGTGAACACTTCAATCTGATTACAGCAACAGCTCTATATTTTCACACCACTCAAGAACTGCTATTTTGGTGGTTCCTTATTAGGAAACGGGCTGTAAATAATTACAACAGTTTATTTTTTAAATTGAATGCAAGATTATATAGTATGAGGTTGAACATACATATTTATACTTACGAAGAAGATGCAGTACATATATATATATATACATTCACACACACAGGTGTATATATATATATATAGGTACACACACATACACACACATATACACATACACAGATGGACATTTAAGTAATTTTCTGTTAGTAGTAATACTGTTGCCTTTTGAGGTAGCTCGTCTTCTTAATCTGTAAAATCTCTGGAGTAGAGAATATCTCCTTATACGTTTATGCATTTATCCAGGAAATTAGACCATGACCCCTTTCAGAGAACACTGAACATTACTAAAATAGTAAAAAGCAGTTTTTGGATGGCTTTTTGCCTTAAATCACTTATCTTTTCCCACAATTTTTTATGAATTAAGTATAAATATTTTTAAAGATTTACATGCTGTACAGTGGTACATACTGTTCTACCAAGTCAGAAATACTTGCTGTCTCGGATACATGTAAATACATACATGATACAATGACATTATTGTATCTGTAAGGTCAAATATTCAAGCTTTTACAGAATGAAAACTGTTGCTTCTAGAGACAGCTGCAATAAAAGTATTTGTTTACCTTTAGAAATTCTGCAAAAAGAAAAACTCGTACAAAAATAGAGTGGAGTCTAAGGTTAGAATGAAAGACATTGTAGCATCATAAGGTGGCCATGTGGATCCCATTAAAGCCATCTTCTGACAGGTTTCTGTAATCATATTCTACCCATTTAAACTCCTTTATGCAAGATAAATGTCTTATTCTATTACAGAAAGTGATGCTCTAGAAGTTTGGTGACAATAATATTGAAGATCTAGACAATATTATATGGTACACTGTTAGTGGAATGTAAATGGCAGCAAAAGAATCTATGATTAAATACTTGATTAACTACCTAATTACTTGATTAACATTTTGACATATTTCTTAGCCTGTAACTTTTGTAAAGAAATAGATATGAATTTGCTATCCTGCGGAAATCATTCAGTACATTTACCAGTCAAAGTATCTGTGGCTCAACCTATCTTCAGACTGTCTTTTCTCAATGAGAAATTTAGGATAATTTCATTATTTCTCTTTAGGTTTAACTACAAATGATGAATGATCCAAGTATTCACAACTGCTGATCAACAATGATGCATACAATTATCATAAAAAAAAAAAAATGCATTATTGATAAGGGGATCACTCCAATTCTTAAACAAAGGCAGTTTGTCTGCTTACCAAAAAGAATTACAGATTGGTATGAACATTAAAATTTGTTTAATGAATAAAAATATCTAAAATGTGAAAATAAAATATTCTGCCCATCACTTTAAAAGTACCTGCATAATTATAACCACTGAGGATTGGCCACGCACAGGTCAAGACTAATTTTATTGTCCTATTAGGAAAGAAAACCTTCCGTTCATGGCAAGACTGTTGAGACTGAGCATATTCTCTGGGTATAATTTGCAAAGTAGATATACGTATTTAACACATTGTTTTTCATAAGAGTCACAGAGTTTCTCTGCCATAATTCCTTATCAAGTTAATCTTCAGAGTAAATCAAGTAAAGAAAAAAAAATGCTGTAGGTCACAGATGAGTACATACAACAAGAAAAAAATCTGCACAGAAGTCATGCAAATAAAAGAAATTAAAACAACAGTATAATAGGAAAGACTCTTCTGAAGTGTGCAGAAACATTGAGAAAGTATTTTAATTTCTGTTAGAAGCTTTATAGTGAGAGCCTACTCATATTAAAAATGCATAACAATAAAACATAAAACCATTTCCTTACTGCCGGCATTTACGCAGAATCACAACCATTCAAAATACTAATATCCTTTCTTACCTAGCAATTAATGCTGTACTATGGATTCAGTACTCTGTACACTAGAAAATAGCATTACCACACTGTGCAGTAACCCACTGTGCTTAATTACACAACAAAGTTCTCAACTTCACGTCACTGAAATGAAAAGTCATGGTTAAGTTTCACTGTAAAATCATGTCAAAACCCATAAACAATTTCAAATGTATGTACCAGCAATTTCAAGAGTCAGAGACATATTTCTTGAAATTACTGCAACTCATTTTATTTCATAGAATCATAGAAGCCTTAGAGTTGGAAGGGACCTTTAAAGGCCAACTAGTCCAACTCCCCTGCATAGAACAGGGACACCACAGTCACATCAGGTTGCCCAGGGCCTTATCCAACCTTGCCTTGAAAGTCTCCAGGGACGGAGCATCAATCACATCACCGGGCAACCTGTTCCAGTGCCTCACCAGTCTCACTAGAAAAGATATTTTTCTGATATCCAATCTAAATCTGCTCTCTTTAAGTTTGAAACCATTTCCCCTTGTCCTACCACCACACACCCTGCTAAGGAGTCTGTCCCCTGTCCCCTCCTTTTGTGTAGCTCCCCTTTAGATACTGAAAGGCCACTGTCAGGTCACCTCAGAGCCTTCTCCAGGCTGAACAGCCCCAGTTCCCTCAGCCTGTCCTTGTCAGAGAGGTGTTCCATCCCATGGATAATTTCTGTGGCCCTCTTCTGGACACAGTCCAACAGGTCCATGTCTCTCCTGTATTGAGAACTCCACGTCTGGACACAGTATTCCAGGTGAAGCCTCACAAGTGCAGCATAGAGGGGTAGGATCACCTCCCTCGCCCTGCTGCCCTCACTTCTTTTGATGCAGCCCAGGATACAGTTGGCTTATGGGCTATGAGGTGACTCATGTCCAGCTTCCTATCCACTGGTACTGCTAAGTCTTTTTTGGTAGGGCTGTGATCAATCCCCAGCTTGTATTGGTAGTGGAGGTTGCCTTGACCCAGGTGCAAGATCTTGCATTTGCATTTGTTGACCCTCATGAGGTTCAGCTGGGCCCACTGCTTAAGTCTGTCTAGGTCCATCTGGATGGCATTCTGTCCCTCGTGTGTTCATTGCACCCCGCAGCTCAGGGTGGACACGACTCCACTGTCAATGTCATTAAGATACTAAAGAGTATCAGCCTCAGCTCAGACCCCCAGGGGACACCAATCACCACCAATCTCCATCCATATACCGAGCCACTGACTACCACTCTCTGGACTCAATTATGCAGCCAGTTTTCCATCTATCAAATAGTCCACCCATCAAATCCACATATTTCCAATTTGGAGAGAAGAATGTTGTGGGGTACCATGTCAAAGGGCTTACTGAAGTCTAAATAGATTACATTAGTGGCCCTTCCCTTTTCTGCTGCTGCATTTAAACCATCATAGAAGGCCACTATGCAGGTTAAGCAGGATTTTCCCTTGGTGAAGCCATGCTGGTTCTCCTGTATCACCTCCTTGCCTTCCACATGGCTTAGAATAGCTTCCAGGAAGATCTGTTCCATGATCTTCCCTTGCACAGAGGTGAGACTGACAGCTTGGTAGATCCTGGGGGTCATCCTTTTTACCCTTTTTAAAAATGGGGATGATGTTACCTTTTTTTTCCAGTTACCAGGGACTTCATCTGGCTTTTCAAGTATCATTGTGTGCGGCTTGGTGACTACATCAGCTAATTCCCTTAGGACTCTCAGATGCATCTCATTGGGACCCACAGATTTGTGGATGTTCAGGTTCCTCAGGTGGTCACAAACCTGATCTTTGCTTACAACAGGAGGAACACTGCTTCCCCGATCCCCTTCTACTAAAAAAAATGTTTGAGGGCTGCATGGAGAGCAGTCAGAGAAGACTAAGGCATAAAAGTTGTGAAGTACCTCAGCCTTCTCCTTGTCTGTTGTTACCAGATTGACTGTGTCACTAACTAGGGGTGTATGCCCTCCAGACCTTTCCTTTTCTAGTTGAGGTACCTGTAGAAGCCTTTCTTGTTCTTTTTGACATGCTTTGCCAAGTTCAGTTCAAGCTGGGCCTTGGCTTCACTGACTCCATCCTTACACAGCCTAGCAGCTTCCTTAATTCTTCCCATGGTACCTGTTCCTTTTTCTACTGGCTGTGTATTTTCTTTTTGCTCTTTGACCAGAAGGTCCCAGATAAGCTATGCCGGTCTCTTGCCTTTGTTTCCTGGCTTGCCACACCAGGGGATGGAGAGCTATTGTGTCCTGAGGAAAGCCTCTTTAAAAATCTGCCAGATCTGCTCTGCACCCTTACCCATGTGGACAGTTTCCCAGGGTGTTTTGTTGATTAACTCCTTGAAGAGCTGGAAATTAGCTTTCCTGAAGTTTAGCTTCCTAATTTTACATCACCTGTTTCATATCCCTCTGAAGCGAGAACTCAACCATAGTACGGTCACTATAGCCCAGGCAGTTTCTAATCCTGATGTCACCAGTCAGTTCATTTACACTGGTGAGCAACAGGTCCCGTACTGCATCCCCCTTGTTGAGGCCATCAATTACTTGACTTAGGAAGTTATTCTCAATGCATTCCAGGAGCCTCCAGGATTGCTTGCAGCTCACTGTGCTACTTTGCCAGCAGATGTCTAGGTGGTTTAAGTCCCCCAGCAGGATGAGCATTTGCAATCATGATGCCTCCTATAGCTGGAAATAGAAGGCCTCATCAAGAGGCTCTGTCTGATCTGGTGGCCTGTACTAGATGCCAATCACAAGGCTCCCTCTGTTGCCCCTGTTTCAAACGATCACCTTTCAACTTGCTTTCAACTTGCTCAGGACTGTTCCTTTGGGGCAGCTGTTTACATTCTATTTCTTTTCTGAAATAGACACCCCCTTTCCTTATTCCTTGCCTGTCCCTTCCAAACAGCCTTCAATAGTCACACTCCAGTCACGGGAATCATCCCATCAGATTTTGGTGATGACAACTATATTGTGGTTTTCTAGTAGCACAGTAGTTTCCTCTTGTTTGTTTCCCAAGCTGCGTGCATTGGTGTAGAGGCACTTCAGCTGGGCAGCAGGTCTTGTTACTTCCTTAAAGGATAATTCCTCAATTCCTTTTTGATATTTCCCTTGATTTTCCCCATTGCCTTTTCCTTGTGCCCCAGCAGTCACTACCTCATCACCATGGAGTTTTGTATGTGTTGCAGCATTGCCAGCACCTCTCAAGGCAGCAGGTCCTTCAGCTCTCCTGCCAGCACCCTGTCCCTCTAATACAGTTATGCCTTACATCTTATCATTATTTAAGCAGATTATTCACAACAAAAATGCATGTTTGCGAAAAAGAACACAACAAACATGCTATCAAATCTCCAAAGACAACTCAGTAGATGCTCTTCCCATTTCCCTGGTCACTCCTATACTGGCCTTTAGGCCTCCATCCCTCATTTGTCTTACCCAGAGAGTTTCTCTGAAAGACCTCTGAACTATCACGCTGTCAAAAAACAAGCAAATAAATAGAGAAAGTAGCTTACTATTTATGCTTTTACACAAAATGTATTCCAATATTAGTCTTAGCTATTTTACCATGCATATCCAGGAAAACTGTTGTGTGTAGTGTACAGGACTAGATTCCACTGAGTTAATTTTTACAGTTTCAACTGAATAGTTTAACCTGGTCTCCATGAATGATAAGTAACCAATAGCCACATGAAATAGGACAAGAACAAGAAATCCAAGTTCATTCTATCAACAAACAGTTTAAATTCATTTCCTTTTAAAAGTATTATTTTCTTCATTATGACATCTTATGGGAAAGTCATGCTGAAAGAAGTTCCTTTTCAAACGTAGCACTTTCGGGTAAGAAATTTTAATGTGTTCTGAGGAGATTAATAAAAAAATTCCAATTTTTATTATCAGTTGGGTTACTTCTTTTTACCTGAATTGTGGTAAAAATCACTCTAGCTATTGGAGGTTACTTACATCTAAGTTACCACTATAAGAATCAAATTAAGTCTTATGAATTATACTTTTTTTTTTCAGGTGGTGTCCTATCTCAAAAAGACTTCACTATTCTAAGAAAGAATGGGAATGAAGAAGAAGGTTTCTGACCTTGAAATCTGCTTCTTAAGCAAAGTAACAGCAACATATTTTGTTGATTTCTTATACTTCATTGATACATCATTTTGTTCATGATGTTTCTGAAGGATGCAAAAACCTAGTGCATGAAGGAATGCTTTCAGTTTAGCAGTGTAGTATTCCATTAATAATTCTCTCAGTAAATATAGTCAGAAGCTCCTGACACATGTTCTAATCTCGAAGACTTTGTGCTTATACCCTGGACTGTATTTTGTTTTCAGCTGTCCAGAGTTTTTTTTTTTTTTCATTTGATACATACAGTACAGTATGTATCAATATAGTAGCATTCAGTATTACAAAATGTTAATTTCACTCAACATTTCATCTTATTTCCTAAGAAAAACTACATCCACACTCATTTTCCAGACAGATGGACAGTTTACTTTTGTTATTTTTGTATTTGGTATACTCCCAACGTCTACCGTTCAGATCATACTAACAAGCAAATAAATTACTCATTAAAAAATTATTAGTCACTCTATATGGTACAAAACTGCTATTGACAGTAAATTACTATGACTATCACTGGTTTTCTGTTTACTAACTTGAGAAGTAGCTGCTGATCTAACACTGTCCCTTATTGCAGTGGTGCCACAGACTCTAGTTGAGCAGTGACCAAATGATTCTTTTGTTTTTCTGTAAATAATCTTGCCTGCAGAGATTCTGGAATTACTGTTTGAAGACCCTAGAGCAAACAATTATTCTCAAGAGACAGTTCTGATATAGGATATAATGTTTCAACAGAACCTCTGACAAATAGTTGATGTGAAATAAAGTACTTTTTTGAAGAAAACTGTTTTTTTCTCCTTGTCCATTTGACATACAATAGAATTTAATGTTAGAAATGAAGGGCTCCAAGATTTGGTTTTCTTTTACTGCCTGTTTTATAAAATAAATACATTGATGAGAAGAATCCTTCTATAATATCTGCCACTAATAGCATCCTAACCTGCTCTTTACCACACATGCATGACAGAAAATGAGAACAGAACTGCAACGCCTTTGTGGTGCCTGGCCACCTTCTTTCATCTCCAGAACATCAAACTACCTACAGTCCCAGACATGTGCCTGAGTGAACACTGGATTCAAGGCTGCTTCTGAAGAGCTTGCCTCAGCGGAGGAAGAGGAGGAACAGAGGAGAAGTGCTAGTTCAGCTGAGATACTGGGTTGAAAACATTTTGTTGGCAATGGAACTCTTTGAGAACTTCAAACTAAAGATTCAAGCCACTCAAATATTAGGCCTACAGTCTGTAGTTTTTCTTCTTCACAGTTCTGAAAGACTCTAAGAAAAACATTTATGTATATAAATAGTAAAAGAAAGAATAATAAATAGCAAAAGCAATACACTAAAAAGATCAGCGAGATAGAAAAATGGACTTAATAAGGCCTTAAATACCCAGTATCTGGGTGATATTGATGCTCAGTTCCAAGTTCAATCATATTAAGGCCTACTTTTGGAAACAAATGGAAGTAATTGAGCATATAACAGAGACATATGTGGACAAAAACGAAAAAAGAAAACGGAAAAAGTTGCAAGAAAAAAAAAAAAGATCATGTTAGCATTAAGAAGCAGCTTAGGAAGTACAGATGAAGATAAATACTGTTGTTCATTCTCACGCAATCAGTAGTTACCTTCACAAAGAAATGGAAATAGGATCATATATTCCATTCAGAGCAAGAGAATACAAAGTACCTGTCTGCAGAAAGACCAAATCTCTTCCCCTCCCTTAAGAGGATGTTATTCATAATGTAAGGACAGTGTATTCCAAAACAAAGGAAATTCAATTCACATGGCATTGAAAATAAAATGATACCTAACATTTTCTTATTAAAAATAAGAAGCATTTTAGAACAGATGTGAAACACTATTTCATTTATTTTCTTATTAATTTTGCAGAAGGAAATGTTGAATTTACAACTGGAAGAGTAATACCAGACATGTCTACTGCTTATTGGAATACAATCTTGGGCTATAACTGGGCATTTCCAGCTTGCTAGAAGCTGACATAATCTACAGCACATATGGATTTGATACCTACTACTAGACATTTAAGAAAGAATTTTGCTGTTTGAATCTTTTTATAAGTTTTACTTATAAAAAGTAGTCTTGCCTGATTTAGTCTGATCTAAAAGTCTGCTGAAAGTTTTTCTGTCTCTATCATCTCACGTATCTCTCCCTGCATAATTTTTTATATGTTATTCCCGGAACTATTTCTTCAACATTCAAATTTGGAACAGACATTTTATTTTTGCTCGTTTTTCCTATGATTCCTTCTTTTGAAAGGTAACATCACTAGAGTCAATTTGAGTAGGCTGGCAACTTGTTCACAGTTCCAAATATCCTTTCCACTGTTAGGGAAGGTTGAGTGTCAAGGAATACATATCAGTCTGCATTTTGAACAAAATCGTTCCCCAGTATTTATTGAACAGAAGGTAATTTTCATATGCTGTCATACAATAGAGAAATCTTCCCCAAGAAATCTTTCCCACAGATGAATGCCTCACCATTTTCCAGTGGTACAAAACCAAGATATTTCCTTTCCTCCCCATCTGTGAAAAATACTGCAACCCATGATATACATGCAACTCTAAGATACCGTTGACTAACTACAGGAGCCTTTTCTTAGAAGCACATCAAGGTTATAAAAACACTGAGAAATTTCTTTAAAATTTCCCTTTTTTCCTACAAGGCAAAAGTACAAACGTTCCTTACAGAAGACCCCTCTTTCCCAAGAAGACTGATATGTAGCTTAGACTCAAGGTGAAAAACCTGTTACAAGATTGCATGAAACAGATTTAAAAACAAACAAGCAAACAACCAAAAAGCAACAACAAAAACAAACCACCACCAACAAAAAACAATGCCCAGGAGTACATAGGACAAATAACAGAAGGTCAAGCTGTAAGTACAATGACAAGGCTGGATCAGGAAATACTGCATGGGAGGGGAATGGGAGTATTTCAACTTTATGTGCCAATCTTTAGCTGTGCGTTTCCCATAGGGTATATTCTGCCACCGTTACTCATGTCAAGTAATATATTATTCTACGAGATATTCCTGCTGACTTCTATTTCAGTTGATTTCATCCCACCTAGTCATAGATAGGAAATTCTTTAGCATCAGAAACTGTAACAGATGTCCTCGGCCCAGTCTGAGATATCTACAGTTCCTCAACCATTGATAGATACGTACAGAATATATGCAGTTGTATTTTTGATTCATTGATTTCAGTACTATTTCTTGAATAATATATTGCTCAGCCTAAATAAATCTGACTTTTAGACATTAATGGAACATTAAAGCGTAAACTGTGAAATGTGTGCTTATACCGAGGACCTCTCATATACACTACCAAAAGATAGGTAATTACTTATAAAAGAGACAATACAAAAACAGAATCATAGAACATCCTAAGCTGGAAGGTATCTACAAGGATCTGCCCGGCTCCACTCAGGACCACTCAAAAATCAATCATATGTCTGAGAGCACTGTGGAAACATTCTTCGAGCTCTGGCAGCTCAAGGCCCTATCCACAGACCTGGGCAGCCTGTTCCATGCCCACCACCCTCCTCTTGTATCATTCTGTTGCTTTTCCCAACAGAATTATCATTCTTCAGTCATCATTAGCAGTGCCATATTAGGTTGGATGATAGTCATGTGAGAAAGAAAGCCCAAGCCATGAGAAAGAGCTGCAGAGCCAATATCTGGACATCAACAGCTCTACTACAGGGCAACTGAATTAAATTGTAAAGAAACCAAATCTTTGGAGGAAGTATCCTTAGGGGAATTGATGTCAAAATGTCACTGTTCTTGCAACCATGTAGTCAAATAGGCTTATCACAGCAGGTAAAGCTCTTTCAAAGACATGAGTTATCATAATTCTTCTCTTTTCCCCTTGAAAGAAGGTGAGTTATTATTATGAAACTGCTTCAGTTTCAAATAAAACAAAATCAGTCCCAGATTGTTTCAGAGAACACTTTCTTAAATGCATCTCACAAACCAGTAAGGCATATGTGGAGCTGCTTTAGTGATATAATTTCAAATTTTTTCAATGAGTACAAATGGTTGGTATTATTCAAAGATGGAAGTTATCACTAGTGCTGAAACCTAATTAAGCTTATCTAAGCAGTTATGTTTTGTTTTGTTTTTAGCACAGGAGAAACATGATGCTTTGCTTTGTATTAAGAACAATAGGCCTAAACAATGTTGAGAAAGCTGTTGTCCATCCTAAGGAAAACTATACATTGTCCAAAGGAAAACTATACATTGTCCTCTTTTGCACATCTTTAATTGCTAGATGAGAAAGTACATTCATACATTGTATGGTATAAGAGATTCTGCATCAATACTATCAATTAGGAAATATTTTTTACGTTTTAACCATATGCGTGTTTAATAATCCCAAAACGGAAGTATCCTCTATCTGCCAATAGAGGATAATCTGTAACAGAGATGAAAATAATGCCTAGACCCTGCTGATTGTTTGCATATTAATCCGTATGCCTAAATTTGGAGGTTTTCATCTTCCTGGTAAAAAGAAACTCTAAATTAACTTATGTTTATTTATATTTTACAATTTTATTTGGCATTATTGCCAGTCCAGACATGAAAAAAAATCAGAAAATTTACATGAAATGACATTTTTCTTTCTCTGAATTTGTAGTTATTTTTGGATTATGTATTTAAGCTGTTCTCCACAGCTTCAAAAGCTAGACATATACATATTTTTAAACGACAGGTGAGACTCTTGTTATCACTTGTGTCCAGCGGCTGGTGCTTCAAGTACAGCATCAAATAGCTGCAATATTTATGATAAAACAGCAAAAACCAGCAGGAGTGAGGTGCTTGGTTTTTTTTTTTTTGTTTGTTTTGTTTTTTTGGTTTTTTTTTTTTTGCTATGATGGGTTATTGGTAGAGAATTATGTTCAGTGTTGGATTTAAAAAGTTCAGTGTGGGTTGGGATTTGGTTCCTGTGAGTGTTTTCTAAAACCACTAAAACGAGCTTAGCAACGCTCATTTCCAAATTATTATTTATTGTTGTTTTTAAATGAAGAGACTACACTGAAAGGAAAAACCAATCTAAAAATAGTCAGAGGTTCAGAATCAGTACACATCTAGCATGCTAGAATGGAGAATATTTAAACAATCTATTTTGCTTTGTCATAAGACACTTATTAGCTATGTGAAACAACAGGAAGTAAAAGTGGTTGGAAAAGGCTGTTACTACAGAGTATGAGATTGTTTGTGTGCATCTACAAGCACTGCAAATTTTGAGATATTCAAGAGGAGGGCAGAGTCAATTCACCAACTGTACAAGGTAAAAAGGCCAAAACAGAGTATTACAGGAGCTTCAGCTATAGAACACTGAAAGAACCATTCCTGAGCAAAATAACCTCAGGCATAAGAGGACAAAAAAATTCATCAACATTTTTGGATCACATTCTAACGCTCTTTACACTGCATGTACTGGTAGCTGTCAGGGGATAATCTAGAAACTTAAATTAACTTTGGCTGCTATTTTCTGCTGTTTTGTTTGCCTCTGCACATGAGGGATGCCATTTCAGCTGGATGAGGGTGGGGGAAAAAGGAACTGTTAATTTTTCCCCCAATTGCGCTACTTAGAAGGTCAAAATTGTCAGTGAAGTTTAACACTGACCTTTGCTTTTAAGCTATTTTTGTACCTGTTCCCACAAATTCCTTCTTTCTTTTGATCTCTCCTCAACTGTTTTTGTTTTTTTTTTTTTTTTTGTTTTGTTTTTTTTTTAATGAGGATGTTTTATCAAGAACCAAGGAGAAACTTATGTGGGTAAAAACTTACTTCTAGAATATGATTCTACATACATTTTTCATTCTTGGACTTAAATAAATATAGGTTCTATTTGTCTCCATTTTGCAAAAGGCTTAAATTTATATGTAATCTGACAGATGCTTACAGTCTCAGAGATTTTGTGAAGAATTACTTTCCTGCTTAGTTGCTTGTTCTCAAGCATTTGTCTGAACAAGGTCCAACAACAAACTTTAAAAAAAGCAAATATAGATCAAATGTTCCTCGCTTTCCTTTTCTTTAATTTTATGCCTATACACACAAAAGGAAAATTGTGGGGACATTTAAGAGCAGTTAGAAGTTCTAGATGATTGACTCATAAGCACAATTTGGTTTATTACTTCAGTTTTGTTATTACCAGGACTCAGTGATTGATATCCATTAATGCCAAACATGTTTTTCTTAATGTTTATCCAGAAACCAGAAGAAAATACCTGTACCTTTATTATCATGGAAAATATCAACTGACTGCTGCTTAAAAGTGAGCGATTCTTCCAATTAACAGTGTATTTCAGATATGCTAATGAGTAATAGTAAGCTGACTTTAAAACAAATATTAATTAGAATTTGGAAGAGCTCAAGTTGCAAATGCTCTTTTCAAATCTTTTGTCTAATTCTCTTTTATTGATGAGAGTGACTTGTACTATGCTAATCTATGAAATCCACAGATATTGTCATTTTCCAGTTGAGAGTGAAAAAGATAACTTTGAAGACTGGAGGTTCAAAATTCACACAGGTGACCATTTATATGTTCATCTGAAGAAACTCACCAATTTTTTTTATTTTTTTTTTTAAGCCTATCTAGTTTGCTGCTCACATTTTTATTAAACACAAACTCTTCGATACAACTCTTGCCAGGAGCAAAATAGCCCATAGTATAACTCCTCCATAATGGAATCATTTAAAATCATGACTTATTCCAGGTCTCAGGCAATCATACATTATTTTTAGCTGTTTCTGCTATCCTTGACACAGACATGGGAGTCAGGTACTTAAGCTACTACACCACAGGATTTCACCGAGATAGTTTACCTGTATGAAATCTCTTCCTCTTAAATTTTCAGGCTATTCATTCATGAGTTGAAGTTGTTTTTTCCCCAAAGCCAGGTGGATTACACAATGTCAGAAAGGACAGCAAATAACAAGTCAGTAATTTACCCAGGATGTCAACAATAAAATAAGAAACTAAAGTAAGAATAAAGAGGGTTTCATTTTAGCTAACAAAGTGTCTACTGTAATAAATTTACCCTTCTGAATTTCAAAATATTACAGAAACAAAAAAATCTCAAAATAAATGCTTAAACCAAGTAAACTTGTAGGCATGTGTAAATGTTGTAAATTTCCAGAGTGAGACATTTCCATTTCATCTTCAAAGCCTAATGCTAAATGTAGAAGGAAGCCATTAATGTCCCATCATTTATAAATGATAACTGCTTCTTCATAATGCTTCAAAGCCATTTTTAAGCCATTTAAGCTTTTTCAATTTGCACTAAATATCTACCAAGAGATGATATTTTAGAATTTAGAGCAATATTTAAACTGATATCATATACTTAATTTTAAATAAATTTTAGTATAAAATTATAATTTCTCAGGGCATATGGCACATGATTTCCCTCTTCTGATCACGATGAGAGTAAATAGAAGCTTTAAAGTTAAGTTCTTTGGGTTGTTCCTAAGCTATTAACTTTCCTGGTATTCATAAGATGCATAGTACTAGGGATATGCTGAAACCTGGATCTAATTTTTAAATACATAAAAATAGTTATTTGAGAAAGTTATTATAGAAGTGTTTGTTTTCAGCTTTTTTGTGTTTGTTTTTTTTTTCTAAAATGCAGTTATTTTGTCTGTGCGTGTATGTTTCAAATAAACAGAAGATTATCTGGGAAAAATCTTAGGTCTACTTGCTCTTACTGTGGTGAAGGGTGAATGAAAGGAAAACGTATTTTTAGAGCTGAGGGAAGTTCTAGAAAACATAGTCTTTGCGTGATAGTCATAATGTAGAAGATGGGAAATACACACTTAGTCACCTTTTTGTTTTGTGCATTTTCTTTTCACTGCATACAATTTCCAGCCTGAGAACTGGCTGAACTTACTCTAAGTTTGAAATAGTCTCATAGAGTTTAATCTGTTTTTTAATAAATAAAATGGAAAGGTGGATATTTCTATAGTTGCTTTTAATACTTTTAAACTTTTTAAGCTTTTTTGGGGCAGACCATAAGTCTGTGTCTGCACAGTGCCTCTGGCAACTACTATATTATACTGAATAAAAATGATGGAGGAAGGACTTCTGCTGAAAGAAAAAAAAAAAAAAAAAAGCACAATGTTCAACAAATCACCTGCTTTGGATTTTTTTTTCCCCAGTATTTACCAGAAAAAAAAATAACCTTAGAGTGGTCACTATGTCACAAGTCAAGGGGATAATGATGTTTTGCCTATGAATTAAGAGTATTTTGCTGACAGCCAAGCCCCTTTCCAAGATGGTACTAAGTGATCATGAAGTAGAAATCCTCATAAAATTTTTATGATTGAGGGGGAGCTTTATCCCAGTAAGTCAGGACTTTGTCATTACAATTTTAAATTCATTTATTACCCATTTTAAAATACAAAACAGTTTCCATGGAAATACAAAGTAGAATTGTTGGCCCATTCGAAACAAGCAGATGGTGAACAAAGCAGGAAGTATGGAGGCAGAGGCACTCATGAAATTTCTCCATTTCCTCCTGGTTCACCAAGAAAATAGTTCAAGTCATCTTCTTCACTGCAGCTAACTTTTGGATGAGTTAGCTAGAAGGTTAGCTAGCTAGTTTTTGTTGTACTGCTGTTTTATTTTGTTGTTTTGCTCTTGCAATGCTATTCTGCTAGCTTATCTTGTAGGCATACTAACTATATTTTCATCTAAACATTCTAAAAACTTTAAAATAAATCATAAGGCAGCACATACAGAAACACAGAAGTTTTGCTTTCGTATTTTTTTCATTTTTTTCATATTTATTCATATTTTGAAAGTAACTTTTGTTCAAGGAGGTCCCAATTTCCTCAAATGATTAGCTATTTTGACCAGTATCTTGGTCAGTTTCTCATCTGTTCTTATAAATATTTACAACTAAACTAAAGCAAAACCAGAAAGACTAAATATACATATTTTCCCTTTGGACAAACAGTTGGACAAACACGCATTCACTTCTGCATGCTTTGAAAGTAATATTCTTCCATCTTTGAAAGAACCTGAGTGACACATCTGTTAGTGTAAGCAAAGCTGCTTGAACAGAACCCTCATGTTTCAGGGTCTAGCCTACTTTGGTGACCAAGTTTATTTTTTTCTTCTTCTTCCCCCACCCCATCCCTCAGTGGAGCAGCCAGAACATTCCACTGCCATTTCTCCTTCCATCTGAGCCACTGTTGGAGAGGAATATATCTTTGGCTTGTCCGCTACGATGGCTTTTTGGGTGCCTTTATCACATGCAGCAAATGGAGCACTGGCCAAGAATTCAGCGCAGGGTGTTGTAATACCGCAGACAGTCCTAACAATCCCTTCCCTCCAGCTTCTTCACTGGTACCTTCATGTCAGTATTCAGCGAAAACTATCACAACACATCATGAATGTGCTAAACAAATTTATCCTAAAATTTAAATCAAGTCTTAATGCTCTTATCATTATTTAGCATTTCTCAACAGTTCTACAGTTTTGATGACAATACTAAATTGTTACGAAAAGCCATTATAAATTCAAGCAAAATATATTATTTCAAGTGAAGATTATTCAAAGGAGATGTAGCTAGAACACAATAAGTGATACGTAACAAAAGATGCTTTCAATGTGTCTAGATCTGACACAGGAATGTAAGAGAACTTATGGAGAGAATTAGGGTCAAGGCCACCATGCTTTCCCAGAAACCTGGGAAAAGTAGTGTGTTCAAAAGGTTTCCCAATATAAATCTCTCTGATTTTGTTCCCTCATCATTTTTCTTTTTGAAACTTATGATTCCCGCAGTTGCTGGAATGGTTTTGCACTATCTAACATATTAAGGTGTTGCCTTCAAGCTTTATTAATGTTTTCCAATCATTTTCTAGTTTCCTGATGAATTAGCCTGTCAAAAACACTTTTTAACAGATAATATAATAACTGAGCATTGAACATGTTTGAATTTGTTGAGGATAAGTACTGAATTAGATGAGCAGAAAAATATAATTTTTTTTATAGCTAAAAGAAGCTTTCCCGCAGTAAATAATTACTACCTGAAAAATTAGATTACTTTTTATTATAGAAAGAAATGGACAAAAAAAAATAATAAGTAGTACAGAGACCTCAACACTATAAAATCCTTGGTATGAAGATATGGAAAAAGTTTTAGGGTTTGCTTACCTAATTTCACTTGTCATTTCTGAATAAGGTTTTGGGGAAATTCCATTTTGCATCAATATTATTTGAGCCAGTATTTTGCCAGTTTTTCTGCCTTGGGTAGATATAGGATTTGGTAAATAAATTCATCCTATTCTTTACAGAATTAGGCTTTTTTAGATATACAAACTGAACAGTTTCTTTATTCCAAATTTAGATCTTTTGTATATAGCTCTGAAATCTTGTTTTCTGCAGATTGATTAACATCATCTCATGTTCTACAGATCATATATTCTCTACGTGGAAATGGCTTATATCTGTACAACAGCAAGTACAGCGTTCTGGATAGCAGCTTTAAATTAATATTAGACACTGTGAAATCTCTTAAAATACACGTTAAACAGTAAAGCTGAGAACATCTGTATATATATAAGTTTATATAGGACTGCTAATCTGAATACAAATGCTGTGCTTCAAAGACTCAGATCTGTTCAAAAAACATTCTCAAGAATTTGAAAATTAATTTGAAAATTAAAATGTCTACATGTTGAGACATCTTAATTTAAAATGTTTAAAAATAAGCAGCAATCATTTTATTTTTCTATGTGATACAATTACGGAATAACAAGGAGGAACATTTTTGAAGTATATTTAACAAGTAGCTTGTTTCAGCCTGGATATTAGCTTGATTTACCATCTGCAGAATTACCAATAACATGATGCATTTATTACCCGTAAAAGCTATTAGCAGGTCATTTTGTTCAGTTCATCATATGTGTCTTGAGACACAATCTGGCGTCTAACAGATTTTCATACATTGATGTCACAGAGAATCAGACTGTTCTTTAATTGATTGTTTCTTGCTAGACTACTTTGATTAAAACAGGTTGTGCTATTTGCTTTTAGTTCTACATTTCTCTACTTTAAATTCAAGCCCAGGAAAGAAAGAAATTATTCTCATTTCCCTGAATTTGTCAAATTCAATGTGTATTTGATAACCCTTGTAATCAAGCTGTTTAAAAACAGTTCCAGTTATTCTAAACCCATTACTCCCTTCCCAATTAATACAATCTACACAATGTTTTAAAAGCTATTCATCTTTCCAGGCCAAGTTGTTAGAGGACTGTTAGATCTTAAGCCTTGGAGACATGAGTGCATACAGAGGAATGGTATCAGAAGAAAGTGGGTTTTTTTCTTTTAATTTACTGAGGGCAGGCTCATAAGCTAGGCTCCGGCAGCAGCAAAAGAGGTAACTGTTCTATGAAACAGGAAACAGTAGAATATCTGTGAACTTCTGCTTCATCTGAAATTATGGTGTCATCTGGCCCCTAAAGGACAAGTCTATGCTCTATGGGGAAAAATAACAATTATTTCGTTTATATTTTTGTTTCGTCAAGAATCAGAAAATTAAAAATAAGATTGTATTCAGGAAGGATATTTTTTTTAAAGGAAATTTTAATCTTTGTAGGTGCAGAATTCTACCCCAAATACTGTGGTTAACAGAATTCAAGATGTTTTTTGAATTGTAGTAGGGGATTTTTTTCCCCTCTATTTCATTTGGCAGTAAGACTCTCAGCTGATTTAATTTATAATTGTTATCTAGCAATTAATAGACATGACATGTAACATTATCTAAGGATTTCATATTTTTCTGTCTTAAACTCTATTATCTATTTATCCCAGTAATTTATATATTTAAAAAAAAAAAAAAAAATCACTCCATACAAAAACACCATTCATGGCCAGCGTAAGGCTGATGTGGTGCACGAGACTTATGTATTGTCCTTTTACCACAGCCTGCAGTTTATCCTGCATGACTATTTCATGCTGCACCACTTCTGCTGCTTATAATCATTATACATTTTGGTACTCAATACAAATTAGTTATTAATGTAAAAGGTACACCTCTGCAGTAGAGTGGACCGTCTCTAAAATAAAACTCCTACAAAGTGATTTTTCATTCTTCCTTACGCAATTCCTAACTTCTTTCTAATAACTTCTTTCTAAAGAAACACAAGGGCAAAATACATAGAAGGTAAAACATTGTTTTCTTGGCCATCTCTTCTATTACTGAAATGATTGATTGTAATATGAAGTATTACAATCAATAGGATTTCCTACATTCTTTATTAAATATACATATAATAATTTGACTCTAGAGACAGACTCTGCACTGTTTAAGGCTATGTAATAGAAAACACCTTAGAGAAGAATTGAAAGAAAGTCCAAATGAGAAAGAGAGAAAATGGAAGGTACAAAACTTTCATCGTGATGAGCTGCATTTTCCCTGACCACAAGTGAAAGGTTAGTATTCTCTTTTCCTACAGCTTCATCCCCTCTGTTCCTAAATAAAATTATGGTAAAAATAGAATTCTGCAAGTCTTTCTAATCCTGACTATATGAAAGCAGGGGTACTGCAAAATTGTAGTACTACAGGTATGCTGCCTGCACTATCAAATCTTTTTCATTTTCCAATCTACTAGACGCAAGTGTAAACAGAAGACACTATAGTTGGTAAGAAGCTGTATTTACATTTAGAAGTATCCTGAACTCAAAGAAAATGAAAATTAGCCTATAGTGACAAGGGGTGGATGGGAAGGGGGATGACATAAACTTAGAAAACCTATGCATCAAGTTCCTTACATTTAAATAATCTCATTCATTTAATGTGAGCATATAGCATTAACACATTTAAGTAAAGGGCTACAAGGAAGCCAACGGAGTGGAAGAAAGTTCAGACACCAAACCTTCCAGCCATTTGTACCCACAGGACAGGGAGTAATTAGAGGCGGAAAAAGAAAGTTACAAATTGCATAAGATCCTTCAGCAGAGAAGAATAGGGAGACATACTTCTACATGTAGAATGATATTAGTAAACAAAGTCACAACGCAAATTGTTCTGACAGATGGATAAACCTAAAGTGAAAGCACTATATGAAAAAGGGAGTGGAGTAGACAAGTAGTCAGCATAGGGCAGAGAAAACACTGTAAGAATTGTCATTGTTTCTCCAAATATTGAAGATCCTCACTTTGACATTCCTAGATGCTTTTCTTTCCAGGGGTCCCCATAAAGCAGCCACCCAAAAAAGAGGAAGACTATTGTCTAGGACCTATATGATTTCTGAATTTTTTCTGGATTGCCAATTTATTGCACTGAGGTCATATTCATACCACCATCCAATTAAATAACTTTTTCAGCTGCTTGCGTGCCTTCACCTCATCAGAGAATCTTAACTTCCTCAAACCACCTCTTTCTCTTTGTATCTTATCTAACAGGGAAAGTTACAGAATTACAGAAGTTACAGAAGGAGAATAATACAAATACAACCACGTTGTTGCATCTTTTATAAAAAGCAATCCAATTCCAATGACTATTCTGATTACCTTCACAATCTGAAATCTGCTTCTGAATAAGAATGGCAATAGCAATCCTCTGCATCGCAAAGAAAACAAATTCAAATGATTATCAATGCACATAGATGTACACCTTCGTTCTTTCTTTTACTTGCAAATG
This sequence comes from Meleagris gallopavo, assembly GCF_905368555.1. NCBI lineage: Eukaryota > Metazoa > Chordata > Aves > Galliformes > Phasianidae > Meleagris > Meleagris gallopavo. Next base: position 19,834,515 of record NC_139410.1, on the reverse strand, counting down.
TATTAAAAAAAAAAAAATCAACAAAAGGGGAAAACACAACTCCTACTACTATTTATTGCCCCACCATTACAAAATAAGAACTTCTAATTAAGTGAAATTTTACATTTGTAGGGTGTCTTTAAGCCTATTGAAGGATCAAAAAATTACAGTTTGTAGATGATGAAAAATAACTTCATTAATTAGCAATATGCAACCATCTCTAGTGAAGACCATGTCTGTCACTCCAAGTGAACATACTTCTCGTTAATTCTATTTTGTGGGTGGTAGTGGGGAACATTACGAGCAACAAATCTTCCCAAAACTACAAAGAAACATAGATACAGAGAATGCAATTACAAGAGCGTAAAAAATTATAAGGACACAGAAAAACACTTCAACATCTCCTGCAAAAAGTGCTACGAGACTTCATCAACCACAAACTGTCGGTCCTCACTCTTACTCCTGAGCTAAAATATGAACCCTGGGAACTGACTAGCTGAGATTTTAACTCAGCACATACTCAGAGGAAAGAGTGCCACCTACTGAGAGCAGACACTGAAACAGGACTTGTTCCTGATTTAACACATTCTCCTCTTTTCTTCCTCAAAGGTAAAAAAAAGTATCAAGAATATTTTGATATTCTTGTCCAGATGTGTGATTTTTATGGAATTTCAAAATTAAAAAAAAAAAAAAATCCCTCACTGAGTAATACATATTCAGATCAAATGGACAAGGAAATTCTGTTCAAGTCTCCAACAAGCCAACGTGATTTTGGAGAACTGGGTTTATCACAGTGGTGACATCATTCCAGAGGGTTTAGTCCCCTGGCCAGCTGTATGATACGTGCTAAAAGGCAGTTGGTGAGTTAACCACAACATCAAAAGTGAGGAGGGAAGAAATTACCAACATCTGACTTTTCTGAGTAAAAGTAATTAAAACTACTGCCTACAGGCCTATGCAAAATTAGAATAAGTTAGGAGCAAAATCTAGCAAAATATGTATTTCATCATATTCCAAAGGTATTTATAGAGTGAGCAGTGGTCTTTTTATCCAAGAGTATGAATAGGTCATCAGTTAGTTTGGTTTTTTATGTTGTACCTCCCTCCCCCCGTTCACTTTTCTTGGTTTTACATTTCATTGCATTACCACTGGTAAAACTGACATATGAGCAAGGATGTTTTTTATGGGATTAAGCTGCACAGAAATAATGGTGTCGAGTAGATGGCCCGTACTACCAATTGCTGATCGTGTGCTTCACTGCACTCGATGGCGTTATCTAGTTCATGAATACAGATCAACCACTTCTGATACTTTTTAAAAATATTATGCTATGGTGAATATATATATATATATATATGTTTCAGGCATACAAAATATTTATGGGACAGTCCAACACCAATGCAAAAAGCAAAGTAATGTAGAAAGGAAAAGCAGAGAGGAGAGAATAACTTTGCAAGAAGAACGCACTGGTGATAAGAGTCATAGTGCTGTTTACTTCTGCAAAGCTGCAGCCTTTCTGTGCCTTGCACGCTTGCTGGCAGTGGGTCAAGGGGCAGAGTCTTCACATGCTAACATAAGGAAAATCAATTTCAGTCCTCAGCAGACTCAACTATTGGAACAAAAGGCAACCCAAGCAATTGCTCTATGGCACTTCACATACTTCTGGCATGATGCAGGCAGCTCACTGCTCCCGAATTCTGCACCAGTTCTAGAGCAGCTTTAGAAAAATGCATGCTTGTGTGATGTTTTCGCTGTACATTTACAACACTCAGATACCAACATCAGGTTTGAAGCCGTTTGTGAAAAATGAGCACTAGTACCCTGGATCGAAACTGATTCTGAAGCCAAAATAAGCTGATTCTTTCTTTAAGATAACATTAAAACACACAGAGTAAAACCAGGTGAGATGACTACTTTGAACTAAGTAAATCCAACAGAAAAAGAGACCAAGCCTGGACTTTCTATTTACATAAGAACAAGGAACAAAACCAAGTTCATTGTTTATTTAACATTTAAGTACACGTTACACAAAACCAATCTTCCTGTACCATTTGGTCCTGGGTAGGGAATATTCTCCTCATCTCTCCTGATAGTCACAACTCTGGAAATGATTCCTTCTTGTCAATTACTACTTCTTAAGCTCTAGCAATACGCCCAAGTTAAAAGTGAAAATCAGAGCAGAAAATAAGAGGGTAGAAAGGAGAATAAATCTTGTCCTAGAAATTACACAAACAAATATCCCCCTCTGATATTCTATATTCCCTAAAACAACTTTAACTTTTCTTGAGCATTGAGATAAATCGAGCATAGATTGTTAAGATTACTACAGAATTGACTCTTTTGTCCTCTCCAATGTTGGAGAAACTGGTCAAGGGCAATTGGCCCAGCCACAGCACTACCCACGTAGATTGAGGAAGATCAACAGCAAACCATGAAACCAGGCTGGGTAGCCAGGCCAACTCTTTTTCATTTCTCCATAGCAAAGAGGTGCTGCTTGAACTTGCTCACCAGAGGCCTGTCCTCCTGCATTTTGCTCCTTGAGGGAGGATGCCAGCCTGCAGCAGACCTGAGGCTTGGCTGAACTGTTGGATCTGGTCCATACGTCACTAATGTTGCTATGGACTGGCCAAAACACTGACAAATCCTGCCTCATCAGACACTGTGCTGCATCACATGAGATGTGGTATAGCTAACTTTATGTAGGTGAAGAAACAAGATAACATATTTTTAATGATGAAATGGAAAGTCTGAATTATCCTGGAGTAAAATGCAAGGTGCTTGTTTACATATTTGAACACTCAGCTAACACCATGTACTGTTAGAGGTCTCCAGATCACCCAGAGAAGAAAACGTCACACTTTTTTTTACATTACCAGCTTCAGCAGCACAGTATTAAATCACAGAAAATTCCAAACTATATGCTGCAAAATGCCAGATATTTATATTTGCGCTGTTGCGCGCAGCCTGGTCCCACTGTCCCCAGCAGGACCTGCCAGACACTGTCCGCTGGTTCACTAATGAGGCCCTCCACGGGGCAGGAGAATCTGCAGTGACTCTCATCAAATCAGGGTGACAGAATAATCACGCCGGAAAGGCCAAGTATGAGAGCAGAAATGGGGGGAACATTCCCTGCGTGTGTTTTGACTCCGTTGCAGCAGTTTAAAGGAAATGCTGTGTCAGTGTTTTTGATGCATCCAGGGACTGAATGTAAACAACATGGTACAACTCTAAAAACTGCCATCATAAAATATTTTAAGAGGCAGAGTAGAGTAAAATAAAATAAAAATGTCTTTTTATGTGATATCTCAGAGTAATTCAGGATTTATGGTACCTTAACCTTTAGAATCCAAAATATTAAGCTATGTTTCTTAGAGATAATAACTCGGTTGTCCCTCACTTATGTGTCTTAGATAAAAGCCTACTGCCACAGAATCCATGAATGCTCAAATACCCTTGCGGGCCTTTAGTAGTAAATCTTATGGAATAGCTTATGGCCAATGTAATGGCCCACAGTAGCCTGCGAATATCATGAATTCTAATAATACTTACATCAGTAGAAACATGAAGTAATGTCTCCATTGTAATTAAATGATGTATTTAGAGCAGTGCACTAAATGGTCCCCTAGTGTGTTGGTGATATATTCTAATAGTCTTCTCTTTACAGCCCCACACGGTAATATTCATGCTTTATTCTGGAGGGCTTTGCTTCTTACTGAACATTTGAATTGCAACATTAAGTGGTAAAGTGGATTACAGCAGACCTCCATGAATATGGATTCAGATCAAGAATCTAAGTACTTAAAAAAATAAAATGTTACTATTTAAACAGAATGATTACCAAAACATTTTGATATGGAGGGATGTCATGAGTTCTTACATTTCTTTAAGCACATCCTGGACCCACTTCAAATTTGCTACAATTAAAAACAGAACAGGGAGACGTGAGTGTTTAATTCAGCTAAATAATATGAGCTGCAGTTATAGAATTTAATTTTGGTTATTTAAGGCATAAGTTCACTTTAATTATTGTTACCACTGTATTTTAAATATAATTCTAAAAAATATTCAGTCTAAAATACATTGTCAGCTTACAAGACTGCTGCTGCTCGTAAATGCTTCATATTTACAAAAGGAGAATCTGCTGTTTCAGAGAGAGAAAATAATCTCTTCTCTGCTGATTAGGTAGCAACGGAAACATTCATTTATGTATTTCTACTCTTTATTTTTCCAGTAAATCAGCCAATAACATAACAGCTGGAGGTACTAAGGGCCTAAGGCAAAGCTGAGGGCACTTCAGTATATCCAGGAATGGCCAGAAATTGTGGGATATTAGGATGTATATTACAATACACGTAAAACTATGGCTGATACCTTATTATGAGATGTTTTATATTACTTCCAAGGAAAAGATGATTGTAGCATTTAAAAAAAAAAAAAACAAAACAAAAAACAACCATCTATATCAGTAAGAAGTCATATTAAATGGTTTCATTCCTTCATCATCCCTCAGCTTTTCCAATAATTGCTTGTGAGATACTGTTTCCTTATGGCACTCATACTAAACAAGCAATATTTTCAGAACACTGCTCAAAATAAATTCTCTAGGAATTTATGCATAAAATGTATAGATTTTCATACGATTAACCATTAGTTATCCACATGCAGCTTTGCTGTCAATATTTTTGTCATGTAGTGCTTTCTAGAATAACCAATAGGAGCACAAAGAAAACTCCAGAGGATTTTCCTTTGTTTGTTTTGGTTATTTTGATTTGGTTTTGTTTTCTCTCTACTTTAGTAGAGAGCCCTTAGTTTTAAAAATGAATGAGCTCCACAGTTACAGACCTGCAGAAGGTCATGTACTCTGACTTAGAACATAGAAGAGTCATTAAGTTGAAAATGTGCTTAGGTTTTCTGGTCACTAGCACTGCATTTTTGGCTGGAGTTTTCCTTGGATAGTATATTTACGGCCACCCTTACTTCAGATTTTGGAAAGATCTTTCTGACCTTAGAATTCCAGAAACAGATCACCCAAATCTAGGCTTACCTACTGCAGGAAAAGCTGATGGAGAAAGCTGGTGTTGTTCATAAAAAATACTTTAACCTTTAGAAAATAATAGCTTGATTTTCCAAAGGCCATTCATTGGGAAAATTTGTAATCGTTCCTGTTCTAGTCCTAAATTTTATGTATTCCATTTTTAAGTTCTGCAAGAATTGTGTTCACAGTTCTCTAATTTTTAGGGGCCTATGCCCGGGCACTTTCTGCCCAAAATTGACATGTCAAGGTAAGGAGTTCTGTAAGCACCTCTATACGACTCCTAGTTGCAGGCTCTGTTTGTTGTTTGGATTTGTTTTTCAGCTAGATCTTGTGAAGAATTTATTTATTTATTTATATTTTGCAAAGAAGTCAGTTCTGCAGCTGTAAAAGATCTGGATGAAACATAGAACTTATTTTGCTAATACAAATTCCTGTGAACATCTTTAATGATTGAACTCAGTCATCACAATTAAAATCATGGTCAATAGGGTTAAGAGATCTTACTAAGGCAGGCAGGGAAGTAGTTAATTTAATGCAAAGGCAGCTTAAGCAGATGTGTCCTGTTCTGAGTAGCCTGCCTAATGACCAGCTGGAGAGCTTGCTTTTTGCCTTATCAGAGGCTTCAGGTAGCTCAGGTTGGCCAGTAATAGAGTATTATGTCACAGGTGGGATATTTTGGAAAGAAAGCACTGATTCTGGCCTTACTTTAGTTTTGTTACAATATTCCCAAGAAGACAGACTTGAGAGAAATTGAAGTGATCCAAGCAGATATTCATCTTATCAGATATAACCCCAAGGAAGGTGACTCAGTCTGGCTGCAACCCATATGCATACACAAAGAGGCTGAGTGCAACTTGTTAGTTTGGAAGGGAGGCTGTGGTCTTGGTGACTAACTCACAGAAAAGGTTTGAAAATAAAAAAATCTTTCAATCTCTACAATTGTGATTCCTGCTGGGAATGAATCTGATCTTCAGCTGGATAATACTGGAGTGGGAGCCCAGTTCTCTCTGCAGGGTATTTAGGAAAGTAATTCATTATCTAAACATCAAATACACTCAACAGTATTCCTGTGTCAATTGCAATTAGGTGCTACCAAAGGGAAGGTCATCCGTCTAGGAGATAAGGCATTTTATGGGGTTTGTCCAAGGCAGTGAAATTTCATCTTAGAATTATTAAAAAAAATACCTGATGCTTCCTCATATTGCCTACAAAATGAAAGGCATGCATAAACCGTCAGCTTAACAGAACTACTTAAATAGTTCACATTAAAATATAATAACAGTAAACATAAGAAATTATCACCATTCCCAAATATTTCTAAATGCCTTTCATTGTTTATTCTTTTTTTGAATGAGAGATGAAGAGGGAAGGAGAAGAACTCTTTGCTGCAGCAAATAACGAGCAAAAAAGCATCCCAGTTTTATTAAAATGCTAATACCCAATAGCTGCTTTACAAACACTATCTGATCAGACAACCACAGGTCCAGGCTAGATCTGAGCAAGAGAGAGGGAAACAAATGGATTATTCTTTCTTGTTTCTGTCAATAGGTTAGCACACCAAAAAGTTACTTTCTTGATCTCCATGTAATATTTAAAGGTGTTCTTTAAAAGCATTATTCTAGATAATATCCTCACATTTGCACGGTTCAGATAGTTCAATTTACAACACTTCTGAGAAAAAAAGTAAGTAGTATTACAACGCAGAGGACTACATACAAGTGTAAAAACAGAAAAAGAAAATCAGTCTTGGAGGAGTAGCATGTTCAAATACCAGCTGAACTGCCATCTTGAACAGGAGAACTACTACAATAAAACAACTAGAAAATTTAAAATTAATGCTGTGAAAAGTCTCTTTAATTTGCATCTCCCTTTCAAGAAATTTTCTAATGCCACAATCTTTTACACATTATATGAGAAACACAACTATGCCTTCAAGCTTAGGAATCAATCCTCAAATCTTTGTGCTACAAGCAACATACCCAAAATACAAGCTTTATTTCAGGACAACAACTGAGAGTTTTAACTAGAACACTAACAACAATGCACTCTGCCTGTAAACAGATTTACATCTGCTTATTTAAGTAATAACAACAGAATTCTTACCTTTGTTGCCATCATCACTGGTAGTACAATAGCATAGCTGAAGATGCAAAGCACCAAATGCTGCTACAATACTATTTCTTCTTCATTTTCACATGACAATAGAGCATCAAAGTAAATGCAATACTCTTGAATTGGAAAAACCTGAATTACTGAGTTATCCAAAAGAAAACAGGTGGGAGAAGGCACAGTTAAGCAATCTGAGATGGAAAGACAGTGAAGACCAGTGAGATCTCTGTAACGAAGTGCAGGTGTGAATGAAGGCCAATGATTACTGGAGTGGATCTGAAACCCACTATGTGCAAGAATTGCAGTTGTAGGGTACTAGGTTGGAATGCAAAAGGCTACTAAAATTTGATTTTTAAAAACATCATGTTCAAGATGGAAGGTTTCTCTTTGATACACGCAAACTGTTTTACATCAAATTATTGTCAGATTTATGATTTTATGTTATATATAAATGATTACTTTATAACTTTATCTTCTGAGAAAGATGAAGTATAAGCTCCAAATGAATAACAATATGTGTTTTCAGAGTACAGATATTAGGAGTACTGCTAGACTGTCATTCATATGTTCTACAAAGGCTGCTCTGAAAATAATGCCTCCTATTTTATTATACTGGCCCACAACATCAGAGGCAGATGGTGGTGGTATGGCAGCAGAGGTTGAACCTTTCCACCAAAATTCCGTTACATTTTGTTGCTATGTGACAGATGGCAGCAGAGGGATAGGCTGACAAAATGGTGTATGATTTGGAAGAGCATAAGAAACAAAGGTGTGGAATTGAATTCCTCCATGCAGAAAAATGACGTCATTGACATGCATTAACACTTTTTGAATTTTTATGGAGACCAAATAGTGGATGTGAGCACAGTGAGGCAGTGGGTGGTGCACTTCAGCATTGACAAGAATGACATGAAAGACAAGCCACATTCTAGCTCCCTATGCAGTTTTATATGAGTGTGGCATGTAGGCTCTTATTAATCACTAGCAAAAATGCAACACGATAGTGGTGACAGTACTGAAAAATTATGCTTTGTAGCTGACAATTTGTTCCATCAAATAGTGTTATTGTGCTCTTTCTATTTTTTGTAGTTTCCATGGAAATAAATAAGAGGCATTACTTTCAGAGTCACCAAAGTACTTTACAACAGGAAATAATAAGTGCCTAGGCATTTTATTGAAATGTCTGTTTAACCTTGTGATATCTTTATGGATATTCATATATGAGGATTTAAAAAATACATTTAAATTATATGAGGATTCTTCAAAAATGCATTACAATTAGTTAGTTATTATTTTGTAATTAGCTGCATTCATCACAACGCTTCAAAGAGGTAACTGAGAATCAGAAAAACCATTTACACACGTGGAAGCTGAAGTGATGTTTTGTACCTCTAATGACACTCACTGTGAGTTAATGACATAGGATGAAACTGATCTTCAGTACCCTGATTCACATTTCTTATGCCCCATCTCTTTCTTGGGAAAGCTTTCGCTGTATGAATTCATCTAACCAAAACTTACTATTTTCCTTCTGAAGAAGCATTTGAATAGAATATGCTAATTAAAGGAAATCTCCAAAGATGAAAAAAAAAAAATAGAAACAAAGAAAAGCAAGAGGAACAAGAAATATTTCTAGTTGCTGCAGATTCTAGTCAATGAGTTCTACTGCCTCTGAGAACATCTCAGGAGGTACATAAAAGACCAAACACAGTACAAGTTAAAGAAAGTGCCTGTCACTACTTGAAGACGCACAGAAGCCAAATGTACATATTAAAAGAAATCACCAATTAGTAGCACAGCATTGGTAGAACAAATGAAAATATAGACTGAAAAGTATAAAACCAAACCCAAATTTTATAAGTATTTGTTCAAAACATTTAGTGGCCTGATTTCTGTCACGTGAAAAAAAAAAAAACAATAAAAAATCCAAGGATAGTCATTAACTGTACTGAAAATCATTTATATTTTCATTATTGGTTTTTGGAGTTAATGCAAAGACATTTTGCAACACAGTAAGTAGAACACCTTATAAAGTGTGCTGAAGAGATGGAGAATAATAGCCAGTGAACCAGGAAAACCTTTAAAATGCAACACCAAACAGAAAATAGAGGCTTGGTGTTAGATTTACCAGTTAAGTGGCATATCAAAACAAAGCTATGAATGACATTTGCTCTCAGCTCCTCTATAAATTCTTACACCTTCTCTTCACATATTTTACATTTTTAAATTAAATACAACCTAGGAAAATATACTAGGAAATTTACTACACTTATGTGGTATTCCAATGTTCATATCTAAAATAAGATAAAGGCCTAATCATAAAAGTAAAAAGGAAAATAAAAAGTTTGCTATTGCATTTTCTATGCTTTTTGGTTTTTAATGACATGAAAACCAATAATACTAAGTTTGTCAAAGTGTTTTCTCAGATGCCCTGGACTGGGATATCAATGATGTGAACAGTCAAGGTTATGATATGCTTGTGGAATTTGATGGCTATCTCTATGATATTTCATCCTGCTATGTATGGTGGCTCTAACCAGTCCTATTAGATCTCTTCTTTGATAAGCACCGAAGCCTCTCGAAACCTTTACATGTGCATAGGTTCTTAGGTACACGCATCTTATATTGCAGTTTATCTGATATAATATCTCCCAACTTAATTTCTTTGCAAATATTTTCTCAGATAGTCTGACTCAGTTCAGAAACATGTGGACATGGAGGATACCCACATAATTACAGGTGTGTGTTTTGCTACTTGCTAACAATGGGTCAAACATTTCAGATATGATTATGACTCTTAGTCTCCTGTATACTTATCCCAAAGACCCCTTGTGCATTAGATATTTATAAAAGATTTTTTTTTTTTAGTGTTAGCTTTAGATGTATTTATGCCAGTAAGCATTTTTTCTATTAAAAATGTTACAGGAAAAATTAATGTAGCAACACATACTGGCACTTTACATAGCACAACAAGGGATAAAGCACATTTCATCAAGAGTAAAGTGTTGAAAATTGTATAAGGTATAAAAATAGAATGAGCTTGTAATCTGACTTTCTTATACTGTGTATTTCAAAAATTCTTGTATATACTCTATTAAGATGTAAGAATCTAACACTGAGTCGAAGTAGCTAAGCCATTTCATTTTTTTAATAATAAGGCAATTATTTCATGGCAAACAACTACAGATTTAAAGTATGAACTGACGACTAGATAAAAAAGTAAGCATAGCAAAATCCATATGGGGCTAGCTATACGACGATCTTGTATAAAAAAATACTATATTTGGATGAGCACTGAGTAAAAGGCAAGGTTTCTCCAGTGCAGAGATCTTTGAAGTATAAAGTTCAGCAGTGTATTTAAATACAGGGAATCATTGCAAAGCTTCACATATACTTTCTAAATTACTTTTGTTTTCATTTTTAAATACCCATTTTGTGGCTAATTTGATAAAGTAGTTGAAATTTAGGGTATAAAACTCAGCATTGCTTAGTGTAGGATGAGGGGCAGTTAAAGGTCATTTCATTAGAGGTGAAAGACAGAAAAAAATTGCAGAAAAAGTATGTTGAAAATCTTTTTTCTGCCGTTTCAATTTCAATCTGACAGGGACTTGGCAGCTAACAGCAAAATCTGGGAAAGCCATGAGCAAGGTTCAAAGCTGCTTTTTAAACGATAGCAAGCAGAAAAAAGAAACGTGGAAAATAGACTCTTACTCTTTTTTCCCCTCTGTACTAGATTAGGACAAACATGGCATACCAGAGAAAGGTTTGAGGACTGAAGAATCCAGCACTTATTATTGATCGATACCTTAAAAAGTATTGTTTTCCTGAAAGGAACAAATGATGCTATTATATATAACCAAACGTTGTTTACCTATCCAACAGTGAGAAAATGGGAATGTCTTTAAGTGCTTTTCAGCATACAGACATTCACATACACAGAGATGTGTTGCAGAACACACTAGTGCAGGTTAAGCTGGTCACCAGCAGAACTATGATTCAACACATTTTACCACAGAAAGTAAACAAGGAAATAACAGAAAAGGAAATGTGTCACAAACTCTACCTAAAACCAACTACTTTTGTTTAATTTGCTCGTGCTTCAAAATATACTGGGAATGCACTGCAGCACATTAATATTTCATTAAATAATTTTCTTTTGGTAGCACTAGACCTCTCAATAGCGGTTTCTTTAGCTTGAAGCAGGAGAAAGCTGCTGGCACACCAGCAAGTCTCCAACATTTTCTTGGAAACATTTCAATCCCTAGCACCAGAAAAAATAAAATAAAAAGTCTAACCTTGTACATTCACACAATTCTGTCCCTTTTATATTTTTCTGCATAGCTACTATCTCACTCAGATGTATTTGTTTCTCCTTAGAGACTTATTCATATAACAAAGATTACAGCAACTCCTAGGCTTTAGCATAGCTCTTCAAGTTCTATGGCCCTGTCCAGACAGAGCAGACAAATAGAGGAGGCCAAACTACAGGGTCAGTTAAGTGGGTGATGGAGAGGGACAGTGGTTTGATGGGGTAAGTACTCAACTGCAGTCATTTTAGACATTGGTCATTAATTAAGTTCCAAATGTGTTCAATAATTCAACTATTCTTGAGTTTATTTTTTTATTGGAGGTCTTTTTTTTTGTCTTTTGAGGTCTTCTCATGACAAAAACAACTGAGATTACAACCATATGCTTCATGTATTTCATATTTCAGAAAATTCAAAATCTGGAAAAATAAAATTAATAGGAAAGAAACATCCAGTAGAACCAGTTTGAAAACCAGGCTTTTGTAAGCCTGACAGTGAAAGGAAACTTAGTTACTGTATGTGGAGCATCACAAAGTCATCTGCTGCATACAAGAGATGCGTCCACAACAAAATCAGTTTGTAAGATAGGCACAACATAATTTTACACTACAGAACATATTAAACATCTTCCTAATCAGCTATAATCGTTGCTTCAAAAATTCCAATACTCTGAGATTCCAAGGACTATCCTTGAGACATTTTCAATTGCTAGGTCTATTTAATCTTTACAAAAGAGAATATACTGTTTGCAGTGGTTACAAAGAATCCAAATTATTCCAGTGTTTATTATTGAGAACTACACAAAAATAACTTTTTTTTTACTAATCATTGGCTCATCTGGTAAGTAGCATTTGACAACTAAATCTCTTTCCAAAGACACAAAACCCAAAACTTCAGCTACAAACATGAATATTATTGCTTTACCTCTTTCTTACAGAATTGCTTAGTTCTACAGCAAATTCCTGTACTAATACTGACTTAATAAGAAGGTTTTAAAATACCAATCTATACTACATGCTGAAAAGAGTTCTGCAAAAATGATCTTTTTTTTAATGGATAATGCTAAAACACAGAAGAAGTCTAAATGAGTTTTCCAGATGGCTCTTGTTTAGGATATCCCCTTTGAAACTACTTCCTACTAGGCAAAGGCAAAAACAGGCAACTTGAAATTCCCCAAGGAATCTGTCCAAAACCTTGTGACCAGGATCCATCTGCACTAATGTCTTATTAAGAAGAAAAACCTTGCTACTAAATCCAGTATTTTTATTATTTGCAATTTATCAGAATATTTTACAATTTTACAGTTTCCACAGGAAACTGCTTGCTGCCTGATCACCTATCTGCCATTCATGGGCTACTGCTGTGTAGAAGCAGCTAGATGGACTTGCTATGGGATAGATGGGAAAGGTGCTGGCAGGGTCCTTCTGGAAAAGGACTCAGTCCTAGCTCTGCATTCAGTCAGCTCTTTGCATATCCTTACAGACGAACCATTGTCTGTGTCCTGAAGTGGTTGAGAAAATGAATGTATATTCACTAGTTATAATCTATCTATTTAACGGGAAGATGCCATTAAGACACTTAAATATATTATTCAGGTGACAAAATAGATCTGCAGTTTCTGGCAGTCATGCTTGGTCATAGAGGGAATTCAGTATTAACAAAATTTATCTTAGTCTCCTTGGTCATTCATTCAGTTTGTCTGATATCACTCATTTTCAACTACCAAGCTCAGAACTGAAAAGAAGACAACTTAAGAATTTATCAAAAACAGTCTTGCAAAGGTTGTTTTGGATGTTTTGCAGGGGAAAAAACAACAACAACCAAAAAACAGCACATAAAAAGATAGTTTGCTTTGCATTTGTCTTGAAAACATTATCAGGGTAGAATCTTCAGCTATATTGGAGCAGAATTCAGATGATGCAGAGAGGAGAATATGAAGGCTGATATATGTTATATTGGACTGTAATGGCAAAATAGAAGCAAATATGCAATGAATTATTAAAAACATGAAGTCCTAGTGTCTGGGCAGCTGGCACTCCTGGGCTGGGGGAAGTGCACTGGTATTTTCACAGCTCTATCTGTGCCATCAGCCTTGATCCTCTCTAGGAGCTAGCTGGCTGAGCTTCATTCAGGGATGACAAAGAGTAAATGGGATCTTGCAATGGTGGTGAGATGGCTCTGGGTATTGCTGCTGTACTATGAGCTTTAAAGCACAGAAACCCATCCAGTGTCATAAAGACCTGTCTTGCTCAGTTAGGAATATGACCTTCTAAATTAGTAAGTATAAAAAAGGATGTTAAAAAACAAAGGGGGAAATAATCTTAAAGATATTTGTTTTAAAACTCACTGAAACTTTCCTAAATTAGTTGTGTAGGCCAAGCAAAATGACCCTACGCTGTAGTAAGGCAGCCTTTATTTGGATTAAACGATATAATTTAGTTTCTCAAACTCACACTGAGAAACTTTTTATACTGTATTAAGATGTTTCTCTCTTATCGTACACAAATGGAGAAAGAGAGCTAATGCAGCTGTCAACCGTTAGCAATCTCTGTGCATCCCAGGATAAATGAATCCCCTGGGAGTAATTCTGCTGAAGTCACTATTAGATAAATTTGGGCTTTTAGTTCAACTGTAGTTCTCTGGGGCAGAGAACCCTTGTTTTTTGAATTTTATTCTCTCATGTGTAATAATAATAACAAAGGGACCCTGACCTCTGTTGTTCTTATGTCTTGATTCTAACACCAGTATGATCCATATACAACAATAAAATTGGTACATATCATTAATTAATAACATTTAAATTTTAGTGAAATACATACAGCATCTATATTATGCATTTGTCATACACATTCACCTGTGCTATATATCAAGGTGAAGGATGTTTTACTGTTTTTAATTCTCACATTAAAGATTTTTTTTCCTGCCCTAATACATCCTTTTAAATTTATGGTTCACCATTTTTAAAAAGAAGACAAGGAAGGGAAAAACAGCAAGAGGTGGCTCTAGTTTACTTTGAGATGGTGTGCTTCAGTTTATGGTGCTTTACTGTATCTCTCAAACCACACTAGTACTAGATATCTCCCTGTGGAAAGTAGCAATTACCTTCAATCTCTCTGATCTGAAGTAATCCCTGCTACATGCGCAGCTCATTGTGAGTGATGAGGGCCTACTGTTTGCTGAGTCTAAAACCAAATGATCTTTCACAAGCAAAATTTAAACTTGAAATAGGATTCTCTGGCTCTTGATTCCTACTCTATTTTTTTCCGTGTACTTTATATATTCCCAAATAAGGTTCAGGCTGGCTACAGATGGTGCTGGTGCGTAATGAGACAGGCTCAGAAGTTGCTCCAGCTCCCAGGGGAGGGTTCTGTAATGGAACTAACTATGTATTGTCCACCTTATATACTAGATTTGATTTTGGACTATTTGCCCAACTGTGTTTGTTTATTGCTTAGCACTGGAGGGCTTCCATTAACTGTGGGTTGATTGAACATAGACTATGGAGTTAGGAGGAATAGAGCATTTTTTTTCTTCTGAATGCTGATGTAATGCCTTTTCTCTAGCTGATGGTTTAGCCTTTTCACCAATACAAACAGTTAGAAATAGCCTGGCATCTGCAAGATGCTAGTGAGAGATTATATTTTTTGATTCTTTGAATAAACTCCACCTGACTTACTGAGACTAAATACTCCCAAAGTTTGCAAGAAAACAAAAATGTCACCTGGTAAAATACTGTCACTCTCAGATAAGAATGTAAACTATCATCTTTCATACAGACAGAGACATGGAAGATCCTGTACTATTTCTAATGTGGCATAGCAAAGTATTTTCATAATTCTGAAATAAAAATTTCAATTTAGAATATTAATTACACTATCCAGATGAATTTTTTTTTAAATTTTTTTAACTAATGGACTTGTTCATCATTTTAGTGAAGCAACTCATCGAGAAACTAAATTAAGATTAAATAAGTTGTCACCATAATAATCATGAAAAAAAAATTGTAATTACATTTAAAGAAATGGTTCTACAAGAAGCTTCTATTTTCTTACTCAGCTTGATAGCGCTGAAAATAGCCGTCATAGCCATAACTTTTAACATTCACTACAGTCTTGTTTCACTTCAGAAATAGCACTAGGACTGAAAATAGGTAAACAGTGTTGCTGTCCACTACAGTACACAAATTCAGTTTGGTTATAATTAAATAGAGAGAGATTATCATTCTGGCTGTGTCTGGGAAAGAAAATGAGAAATAAGCATCCTAACAGGTTCCTTCCAAATAAAGGGAAGAAAACTTATATTTTAATATGTAAATGTTCACCTGTTTAGCATAGTGACAAAATGATACTTACTGTAGTGTTTGTGTGGTAGTAACTATTGAACTTATTCTTAGTAGCTTTCACTGCATGGGTACTGTTTATTCTACTAGGTTGTTGAATTTATCTTAAGATAGAGAATGTAAGATCCAGGGAGAAGATAAATAGAGAAAGTTTGTTCATATCTATACATACTTGTATATATGTGAATATAATTTTATAGACATACACTTGAATATATTAACATTATGAACATATAACAAATATATAATACAAGTCTATGCCTCAGATACTACTTTAGTATTTATAATAATTTGAAGAGCATGAAACTATATTCAGAAATCATAATAAATAGTGATATACTTTTTAAAATCTTCACTCACATCAAATCTTCTGACTGTAAACTAGGAAGATGTAGAAAATACGAACACAGATGTCTGTGCTTTTTGAGGCCTCTCTCAGTGAGCTCTCTACAACCCACTCATTTTAGAACTTCACCATCACTCAGTGTACCTGACCTCTGCATGGGGAACACTAAACCCGTGGAGATCGGAGTAGGTACTCAGACCTCAGCAACTGCAAACAGTCTCGTGGTTTTTGAGTCACACGTAGCACAGATGTCTTACAAGCATAGATTTGTCCTATCATGCTGAACTAAAACCATTTGGATATGACAACAGAATCTGTACTATAGGCATGATACACACCAAAGGAGCTTCTCCACCAGCTTAGCTCTCCCATTAGTCAACAAAAATGTTCTGACCTTGTCCCACCAGCTGTGCTGACACAGTGTAGTCAGCCAACCTCTGTGAATTTTTTCATATCCCAGCCAATACAGCACTTGGCAAAACTCTGAGCAGTGTGATTACATTCAATTACATTGGTTTACATCCTGCATCTATTGGGCAGCCCATAGAACAAGGCTTTGGTGCGGAAGATGTATTATGTCACATCCAGCTCCACTTGCTCCACATGTAGCAATTCACCTTATTTCCATCTGCTGTACGCTAGTAAAATCTAGAGAAAGAGCAGGAGAAAAAATCTAAGATTGTAAAAAAGCAGTTTAGCATGCTATTAGAAACAGTGATCATACCATTGCAAGAGAGTCCCACAGTACCAATATTCACCCCTGCTTCTACAAGAATGTTTCAAGCATGGAAAAGGAATGCATGCAAACAAGACTGAAGGTAGCCACTAACAGAGATGAAACCTCTCCTTCAGAAAAAGCTCTGTGATGAAAGTGCACAAATTCCTAATGAATTTGAAGAGGTCACTACATTTCAAACATTTTTTTTGTTTTTCCTTCTTCTCTAAAATAGTTATCTATTATTTTATGTTTTACATGACTGCACAGTGCAATACATGGCCACTGAGAGCTCTAATTTATTTTTGTTTCCAGCAATGACAGCTTTGGAGAATTCAATCACAACTGGAAATTCAGAAAGCTAGTCCCAAACTATTAAACAAGGAATTTAGGCTTAAAAAGTCATATGCTGTCTTACTATATGACATGGTAAGGAAACAGTGGATGAATACCAATTTTGTTGATTATTCATTTACTTTGAGAATGATTTTGTATCATTGCCTAGAGGTTTTTTTTGTATGATATCATGAGACCCATCACAGACTTGACCAACATTTACTTCTCATACTTAAATCCTTTAAACAGAGAGTATAACTGAGACACACAGGACTAAGTTCACAAGGAAAAGCTTATGTGTTTCTTAACTCACCTTTGTCAGATACTAATGGCACCTCTGTCACTTACAGAGCCCAAGAGCTCAAAACATGTATAACCATTATCTAAACATCTGTTTAAAATCCAAGGCCAAAAAAATCACAAAATAGATGTTCATTGCTACATCTCATGTTAAGGTATAATAAACACAGATTAGAAGCCTTGAAACTCTTAAACTCAGGTTCCTTTTCAGCTGAATGTCATCACAAATCTAGCAGGGAGGCAGCCAAATCCTATCTCACAAATGGCATGCCTCAGTCAGGACTAGTTCATACAAAGCAGACCAGCTTCAACAGGAAAAACTGGGAGCAATCCCAGAGTCCTTTAGAGAAAAACATGAGCTAAGGGGAAAAAACCCTCATTTGAAAGTATTTTGCTAGTTATTACAGTCTGAATTTGAAGACTATGTACAAAAACAAAGAAATGGATTTTGACCTCCCAATTTTGAAAACTTAACAATCTAATGGACGAGATTAGAATTTCATCAACATTTTTGAATGACTTTTGCCAGTTGATTTTTACTAACACATCCATAAATGTTCCTTTACTAAAGTTTTCAAAATAACTACGAGTCACTGCTAGATTGGTCTTGCATGAACTGAATGAAGAATTTCCATTTTAAGGTCTTTTCTGCTTACTTTAAGGTTTTGTTGATGTGACTTTGCATCTCTCTCTGTGTTGGAGGCTACTTTGGGGACCTCTTGCAGTAAGTTACAATGATGGAGCATGACAGTCAGAATAGCACACGCTATTAGCTAGAGCTCAACTCTATTACAGTACTATGTTTGGTGACACAGAATCAGGAGACTCAAGGATACAAGGTCAAAGGTAGCAAAACATTACATTAATCTGTTCTGTTTGCAGGCACAAGTATGTCAATCTCCAAATATAATATAGTGTTGATT